>NW_026906547.1:0-11647 GCF_033807715.1 Cololabis saira | reverse complement strand
CTTATTTAACATTTTGGGGGTATTTCAAGTGGCTGTATCCAAATCTACTACAGTGTACCAGGCTAAAAAAAAATAGTTTTAAGCCTCCTAATTACTACAATAACATAGGCCTAAAAACATAGGCATTGTAGTAATTGGGTGAACAGGATATAATATTAAAGTATCACATATCTACATGAACCCTCTCTGGCTTGTTCCTTATGAACAATAAGTTGTTTTTTTAGATATTGGATGCAAATTCGCACATAATGACGTCACACTTAATTTGGATGTGAATTTGAAAATTGTGATATGATTTTTTTTTTCGTTGTCTCAGGTAATCTACAGAAGTTTCATGGTGATTAATTTACTTTTTTTTGCCCTGTTCAGCAGTAATGCATTGCCAGTGGAGTTGATATACTTATTTCTCTATATTGAAGCATTTCATCAGATTTGAATTCAGCAATACTGAAGAGACTTAACCCCCAGATGTTGTATTTACCATGAGTTTTATTCTCCATTCATTAATACATCAATTATCATTAATACATAATTTGCAAAGACACCACACACGTCTGAATGACCCCTGAAGCGCTTCTTCATCTTTGCCACAGCCTGGGATCGAACCCACGACCTTCTGCTTCAAAGCTCCACCGCTTGGACACCTCCATCCCCAGGATCACCAGGATCACCCACACCCCAGGTTGACCATAGGGACTTGGGGGGGTCATGAGCCGTTCCCAGGCGATCTCCCAGCCAAGTCCCTATGCCGACCAATGGTTGAGCTCTGTTCAGCAGAGAGAGCGCTCAACCCGCCAATCATTGAGCGCTGTTGAGCAGCAGTGATCGCCAATCATCATTGAGCGAGACCGTTATTATTATAGATCCATGAGCGAGACACGTCTGTACGGCGGCCATGACAGTTTGACACCTCAGGGGACAGTTTGAGTGAAATATTGATTCATCTGTATTGAAACGCTACCGTTTATAAGCCGAATAGTAAGTGGCGTGACACTTATTCAATTTTACGTCCAAGCATCATCTCCTCGCTGCATTCACGCAACCAGTGCTTAATTTGTAAAGTGGGAGGTCCCGGAGCGCAGTGGCTCCGGTGCGAGAGAAAAAAAAAAGCGCAACACACACACACACACACACACACACACACACACACACACACACACACACACACACACACACACACACACACACACACACACACACACACACACACACACACACACACACACACACACACACACAGCTGGAGATTGCCCATCTCCAGTGCGCTTTTGGCTTTTACGCATGGAACGAAGAAACATAAAACAGCACACACACACACACACACACACACACACACACACAGATGCGCTGTGTGAGACACATTAAGCAACCCAACTGTCCTTTTTAAGCCACATAGATGTACTACTTGTATACATTTTACCATTATGCCGTGTGCTGTTTATTGTGTTTTTGGAATTGATATGAGCGCGCAGCGGTGCGTAAAAAGTATATATTTATTTGTTACAGGTGTACCGGAGCGCGCTCCGGCTTGCTCCCCCTCAAATTAAGCCCTGCATGCAACACATTGACGACTTGGCAGGCTCATAATCCGATTCTGGCGTATTTATGTGTTGTGTAAACTACGCCGAAGTCTCGGCAAACGCTGTGAGATGTAAATAATTGTGGCAACCTGAGTTTTCCATAAGCAGTATAGTATTTTGTACCGTTGTCTGTTTAGTTGTCTCCGTTCCGCTTATGGAGTTTGGCGTTGATGGCAGTGAACGCGTTTATGTTGCCATGGTTACCGGTCGCTTCATATAGCCTACATAAATATTATGCTATCATAACATGTGGAAATCAATGTGTTTATGACGTTCACTGTCATATGTTTAATTCAACTGCAGATTTTGGTCACCTTTCACTAAATCAGTGGTGATCCTAGTTATTATTTGCATCAAATGTCGGCCGACGCGCTGGGCAGACCCCGCTGGGCGTGCCGACGTCTCGGCAGCCCCGTGCGGGGAACCTCGGGAGCGGCCGGACCCCACCCCGCCTCGACGCAGCGTTTTCTGGGTGGGTGTGGGTCCGCTGAAGCTGGGGGTTCAACCGTGAGCTCCGCAGCGTGGATGAAAAGGGTTTGAGAAACACCGTGCGTTCCGGAGGAATACACCGCCGCCAGAGCGGCAGCCGACGTCGGAGGTCGGCCTGCCCGGCGGCGGCGGGGCTCCGTGGGGGGACACCTGGGGCGGATCGACTTGGACGGACGGGCGGACGGGTTGTTTTTAACTGTTGTTTTGTTGCATCTGATATTGCTTTGTTTAAGCAGTTTGGGCTGCATTCTTGCTCTATAAATAAAGTTTATAATATTTATGATTGTTGTTATTTTAATAAAATATATTTTCTTGCATGATTACTTGAGAATAATGTGTCTTTTTTTTTTTTTTTTAGATTGTGAGCAGAAAGACACAACTCTATTCAACCTGTTATTGCCATCATTAAAATTCTTTGTACACTTATTGGCTGCATACAGTTTTTGTATAAAATGCTGCTGCAACCTTTCACTTTCCAACAATAGACTAGGTAGAATGTCAGAAATGGGCTTATTTAACATTTTGGGGGTATTTCAAGTGGCTGTATCCAAATCTACTACAGTGTACCAGGCTAAAAAAAAATAGTTTTAAGCCTCCTAATTACTACAATAACATAGGCCTAAAAACATAGGCATTGTAGTAATTGGGTGAACAGGATATAATATTAAAGTATCACATATCTACATGAACCCTCTCTGGCTTGTTCCTTATGAACAATAAGTTGTTTTTTTAGATATTGGATGCAAATTCGCACATAATGACGTCACACTTAATTTGGATGTGAATTTGAAAATTGTGATATGATTTTTTTTTTCGTTGTCTCAGGTAATCTACAGAAGTTTCATGGTGATTAATTTACTTTTTTTTGCCCTGTTCAGCAGTAATGCATTGCCAGTGGAGTTGATATACTTATTTCTCTATATTGAAGCATTTCATCAGATTTGAATTCAGCAATACTGAAGAGACTTAACCCCCAGATGTTGTATTTACCATGAGTTTTATTCTCCATTCATTAATACATCAATTATCATTAATACATAATTTGCAAAGACACCACACACGTCTGAATGACCCCTGAAGCGCTTCTTCATCTTTGCCACAGCCTGGGATCGAACCCACGACCTTCTGCTTCAAAGCTCCACCGCTTGGACACCTCCATCCCCAGGATCACCAGGATCACCCACACCCCAGGTTGACCATAGGGACTTGGGGGGGTCATGAGCCGTTCCCAGGCGATCTCCCAGCCAAGTCCCTATGCCGACCAATGGTTGAGCTCTGTTCAGCAGAGAGAGCGCTCAACCCGCCAATCATTGAGCGCTGTTGAGCAGCAGTGATCGCCAATCATCATTGAGCGAGACCGTTATTATTATAGATCCATGAGCGAGACACGTCTGTACGGCGGCCATGACAGTTTGACACCTCAGGGGACAGTTTGAGTGAAATATTGATTCATCTGTATTGAAACGCTACCGTTTATAAGCCGAATAGTAAGTGGCGTGACACTTATTCAATTTTACGTCCAAGCATCATCTCCTCGCTGCATTCACGCAACCAGTGCTTAATTTGTAAAGTGGGAGGTCCCGGAGCGCAGTGGCTCCGGTGCGAGAGAAAAAAAAAAGCGCAACACACACACACACACACACACACACACACACACACACACACACACACACACACACACACACACACACACACACACACACACACACACACACACACACACACACACACACACACACACACACAGCTGGAGATTGCCCATCTCCAGTGCGCTTTTGGCTTTTACGCATGGAACGAAGAAACATAAAACAGCACACACACACACACACACACACACACACACACACAGATGCGCTGTGTGAGACACATTAAGCAACCCAACTGTCCTTTTTAAGCCACATAGATGTACTACTTGTATACATTTTACCATTATGCCGTGTGCTGTTTATTGTGTTTTTGGAATTGATATGAGCGCGCAGCGGTGCGTAAAAAGTATATATTTATTTGTTACAGGTGTACCGGAGCGCGCTCCGGCTTGCTCCCCCTCAAATTAAGCCCTGCATGCAACACATTGACGACTTGGCAGGCTCATAATCCGATTCTGGCGTATTTATGTGTTGTGTAAACTACGCCGAAGTCTCGGCAAACGCTGTGAGATGTAAATAATTGTGGCAACCTGAGTTTTCCATAAGCAGTATAGTATTTTGTACCGTTGTCTGTTTAGTTGTCTCCGTTCCGCTTATGGAGTTTGGCGTTGATGGCAGTGAACGCGTTTATGTTGCCATGGTTACCGGTCGCTTCATATAGCCTACATAAATATTATGCTATCATAACATGTGGAAATCAATGTGTTTATGACGTTCACTGTCATATGTTTAATTCAACTGCAGATTTTGGTCACCTTTCACTAAATCAGTGGTGATCCTAGTTATTATTTGCATCAAATGTCGGCCGACGCGCTGGGCAGACCCCGCTGGGCGTGCCGACGTCTCGGCAGCCCCGTGCGGGGAACCTCGGGAGCGGCCGGACCCCACCCCGCCTCGACGCAGCGTTTTCTGGGTGGGTGTGGGTCCGCTGAAGCTGGGGGTTCAACCGTGAGCTCCGCAGCGTGGATGAAAAGGGTTTGAGAAACACCGTGCGTTCCGGAGGAATACACCGCCGCCAGAGCGGCAGCCGACGTCGGAGGTCGGCCTGCCCGGCGGCGGCGGGGCTCCGTGGGGGGACACCTGGGGCGGATCGACTTGGACGGACGGGCGGACGGGTTGTTTTTAACTGTTGTTTTGTTGCATCTGATATTGCTTTGTTTAAGCAGTTTGGGCTGCATTCTTGCTCTATAAATAAAGTTTATAATATTTATGATTGTTGTTATTTTAATAAAATATATTTTCTTGCATGATTACTTGAGAATAATGTGTCTTTTTTTTTTTTTTTTAGATTGTGAGCAGAAAGACACAACTCTATTCAACCTGTTATTGCCATCATTAAAATTCTTTGTACACTTATTGGCTGCATACAGTTTTTGTATAAAATGCTGCTGCAACCTTTCACTTTCCAACAATAGACTAGGTAGAATGTCAGAAATGGGCTTATTTAACATTTTGGGGGTATTTCAAGTGGCTGTATCCAAATCTACTACAGTGTACCAGGCTAAAAAAAAATAGTTTTAAGCCTCCTAATTACTACAATAACATAGGCCTAAAAACATAGGCATTGTAGTAATTGGGTGAACAGGATATAATATTAAAGTATCACATATCTACATGAACCCTCTCTGGCTTGTTCCTTATGAACAATAAGTTGTTTTTTTAGATATTGGATGCAAATTCGCACATAATGACGTCACACTTAATTTGGATGTGAATTTGAAAATTGTGATATGATTTTTTTTTTCGTTGTCTCAGGTAATCTACAGAAGTTTCATGGTGATTAATTTACTTTTTTTTGCCCTGTTCAGCAGTAATGCATTGCCAGTGGAGTTGATATACTTATTTCTCTATATTGAAGCATTTCATCAGATTTGAATTCAGCAATACTGAAGAGACTTAACCCCCAGATGTTGTATTTACCATGAGTTTTATTCTCCATTCATTAATACATCAATTATCATTAATACATAATTTGCAAAGACACCACACACGTCTGAATGACCCCTGAAGCGCTTCTTCATCTTTGCCACAGCCTGGGATCGAACCCACGACCTTCTGCTTCAAAGCTCCACCGCTTGGACACCTCCATCCCCAGGATCACCAGGATCACCCACACCCCAGGTTGACCATAGGGACTTGGGGGGGTCATGAGCCGTTCCCAGGCGATCTCCCAGCCAAGTCCCTATGCCGACCAATGGTTGAGCTCTGTTCAGCAGAGAGAGCGCTCAACCCGCCAATCATTGAGCGCTGTTGAGCAGCAGTGATCGCCAATCATCATTGAGCGAGACCGTTATTATTATAGATCCATGAGCGAGACACGTCTGTACGGCGGCCATGACAGTTTGACACCTCAGGGGACAGTTTGAGTGAAATATTGATTCATCTGTATTGAAACGCTACCGTTTATAAGCCGAATAGTAAGTGGCGTGACACTTATTCAATTTTACGTCCAAGCATCATCTCCTCGCTGCATTCACGCAACCAGTGCTTAATTTGTAAAGTGGGAGGTCCCGGAGCGCAGTGGCTCCGGTGCGAGAGAAAAAAAAAAGCGCAACACACACACACACACACACACACACACACACACACACACACACACACACACACACACACACACACACACACACACACACACACACACACACACACACACACACACACACACACACACACACACAGCTGGAGATTGCCCATCTCCAGTGCGCTTTTGGCTTTTACGCATGGAACGAAGAAACATAAAACAGCACACACACACACACACACACACACACACAGATGCGCTGTGTGAGACACATTAAGCAACCCAACTGTCCTTTTTAAGCCACATAGATGTACTACTTGTATACATTTTACCATTATGCCGTGTGCTGTTTATTGTGTTTTTGGAATTGATATGAGCGCGCAGCGGTGCGTAAAAAGTATATATTTATTTGTTACAGGTGTACCGGAGCGCGCTCCGGCTTGCTCCCCCTCAAATTAAGCCCTGCATGCAACACATTGACGACTTGGCAGGCTCATAATCCGATTCTGGCGTATTTATGTGTTGTGTAAACTACGCCGAAGTCTCGGCAAACGCTGTGAGATGTAAATAATTGTGGCAACCTGAGTTTTCCATAAGCAGTATAGTATTTTGTACCGTTGTCTGTTTAGTTGTCTCCGTTCCGCTTATGGAGTTTGGCGTTGATGGCAGTGAACGCGTTTATGTTGCCATGGTTACCGGTCGCTTCATATAGCCTACATAAATATTATGCTATCATAACATGTGGAAATCAATGTGTTTATGACGTTCACTGTCATATGTTTAATTCAACTGCAGATTTTGGTCACCTTTCACTAAATCAGTGGTGATCCTAGTTATTATTTGCATCAAATGTCGGCCGACGCGCTGGGCAGACCCCGCTGGGCGTGCCGACGTCTCGGCAGCCCCGTGCGGGGAACCTCGGGAGCGGCCGGACCCCACCCCGCCTCGACGCAGCGTTTTCTGGGTGGGTGTGGGTCCGCTGAAGCTGGGGGTTCAACCGTGAGCTCCGCAGCGTGGATGAAAAGGGTTTGAGAAACACCGTGCGTTCCGGAGGAATACACCGCCGCCAGAGCGGCAGCCGACGTCGGAGGTCGGCCTGCCCGGCGGCGGCGGGGCTCCGTGGGGGGACACCTGGGGCGGATCGACTTGGACGGACGGGCGGACGGGTTGTTTTTAACTGTTGTTTTGTTGCATCTGATATTGCTTTGTTTAAGCAGTTTGGGCTGCATTCTTGCTCTATAAATAAAGTTTATAATATTTATGATTGTTGTTATTTTAATAAAATATATTTTCTTGCATGATTACTTGAGAATAATGTGTCTTTTTTTTTTTTTTTTAGATTGTGAGCAGAAAGACACAACTCTATTCAACCTGTTATTGCCATCATTAAAATTCTTTGTACACTTATTGGCTGCATACAGTTTTTGTATAAAATGCTGCTGCAACCTTTCACTTTCCAACAATAGACTAGGTAGAATGTCAGAAATGGGCTTATTTAACATTTTGGGGGTATTTCAAGTGGCTGTATCCAAATCTACTACAGTGTACCAGGCTAAAAAAAAATAGTTTTAAGCCTCCTAATTACTACAATAACATAGGCCTAAAAACATAGGCATTGTAGTAATTGGGTGAACAGGATATAATATTAAAGTATCACATATCTACATGAACCCTCTCTGGCTTGTTCCTTATGAACAATAAGTTGTTTTTTTAGATATTGGATGCAAATTCGCACATAATGACGTCACACTTAATTTGGATGTGAATTTGAAAATTGTGATATGATTTTTTTTTTCGTTGTCTCAGGTAATCTACAGAAGTTTCATGGTGATTAATTTACTTTTTTTTGCCCTGTTCAGCAGTAATGCATTGCCAGTGGAGTTGATATACTTATTTCTCTATATTGAAGCATTTCATCAGATTTGAATTCAGCAATACTGAAGAGACTTAACCCCCAGATGTTGTATTTACCATGAGTTTTATTCTCCATTCATTAATACATCAATTATCATTAATACATAATTTGCAAAGACACCACACACGTCTGAATGACCCCTGAAGCGCTTCTTCATCTTTGCCACAGCCTGGGATCGAACCCACGACCTTCTGCTTCAAAGCTCCACCGCTTGGACACCTCCATCCCCAGGATCACCAGGATCACCCACACCCCAGGTTGACCATAGGGACTTGGGGGGGTCATGAGCCGTTCCCAGGCGATCTCCCAGCCAAGTCCCTATGCCGACCAATGGTTGAGCTCTGTTCAGCAGAGAGAGCGCTCAACCCGCCAATCATTGAGCGCTGTTGAGCAGCAGTGATCGCCAATCATCATTGAGCGAGACCGTTATTATTATAGATCCATGAGCGAGACACGTCTGTACGGCGGCCATGACAGTTTGACACCTCAGGGGACAGTTTGAGTGAAATATTGATTCATCTGTATTGAAACGCTACCGTTTATAAGCCGAATAGTAAGTGGCGTGACACTTATTCAATTTTACGTCCAAGCATCATCTCCTCGCTGCATTCACGCAACCAGTGCTTAATTTGTAAAGTGGGAGGTCCCGGAGCGCAGTGGCTCCGGTGCGAGAGAAAAAAAAAAGCGCAACACACACACACACACACACACACACACACACACACACACACACACACACACACACACACACACACACACACACACACACACACACACACACACACACACACACACACACACACACACACACACAGCTGGAGATTGCCCATCTCCAGTGCGCTTTTGGCTTTTACGCATGGAACGAAGAAACATAAAACAGCACACACACACACACACACACACACACACACACACAGATGCGCTGTGTGAGACACATTAAGCAACCCAACTGTCCTTTTTAAGCCACATAGATGTACTACTTGTATACATTTTACCATTATGCCGTGTGCTGTTTATTGTGTTTTTGGAATTGATATGAGCGCGCAGCGGTGCGTAAAAAGTATATATTTATTTGTTACAGGTGTACCGGAGCGCGCTCCGGCTTGCTCCCCCTCAAATTAAGCCCTGCATGCAACACATTGACGACTTGGCAGGCTCATAATCCGATTCTGGCGTATTTATGTGTTGTGTAAACTACGCCGAAGTCTCGGCAAACGCTGTGAGATGTAAATAATTGTGGCAACCTGAGTTTTCCATAAGCAGTATAGTATTTTGTACCGTTGTCTGTTTAGTTGTCTCCGTTCCGCTTATGGAGTTTGGCGTTGATGGCAGTGAACGCGTTTATGTTGCCATGGTTACCGGTCGCTTCATATAGCCTACATAAATATTATGCTATCATAACATGTGGAAATCAATGTGTTTATGACGTTCACTGTCATATGTTTAATTCAACTGCAGATTTTGGTCACCTTTCACTAAATCAGTGGTGATCCTAGTTATTATTTGCATCAAATGTCGGCCGACGCGCTGGGCAGACCCCGCTGGGCGTGCCGACGTCTCGGCAGCCCCGTGCGGGGAACCTCGGGAGCGGCCGGACCCCACCCCGCCTCGACGCAGCGTTTTCTGGGTGGGTGTGGGTCCGCTGAAGCTGGGGGTTCAACCGTGAGCTCCGCAGCGTGGATGAAAAGGGTTTGAGAAACACCGTGCGTTCCGGAGGAATACACCGCCGCCAGAGCGGCAGCCGACGTCGGAGGTCGGCCTGCCCGGCGGCGGCGGGGCTCCGTGGGGGGACACCTGGGGCGGATCGACTTGGACGGACGGGCGGACGGGTTGTTTTTAACTGTTGTTTTGTTGCATCTGATATTGCTTTGTTTAAGCAGTTTGGGCTGCATTCTTGCTCTATAAATAAAGTTTATAATATTTATGATTGTTGTTATTTTAATAAAATATATTTTCTTGCATGATTACTTGAGAATAATGTGTCTTTTTTTTTTTTTTTTAGATTGTGAGCAGAAAGACACAACTCTATTCAACCTGTTATTGCCATCATTAAAATTCTTTGTACACTTATTGGCTGCATACAGTTTTTGTATAAAATGCTGCTGCAACCTTTCACTTTCCAACAATAGACTAGGTAGAATGTCAGAAATGGGCTTATTTAACATTTTGGGGGTATTTCAAGTGGCTGTATCCAAATCTACTACAGTGTACCAGGCTAAAAAAAAATAGTTTTAAGCCTCCTAATTACTACAATAACATAGGCCTAAAAACATAGGCATTGTAGTAATTGGGTGAACAGGATATAATATTAAAGTATCACATATCTACATGAACCCTCTCTGGCTTGTTCCTTATGAACAATAAGTTGTTTTTTTAGATATTGGATGCAAATTCGCACATAATGACGTCACACTTAATTTGGATGTGAATTTGAAAATTGTGATATGATTTTTTTTTTCGTTGTCTCAGGTAATCTACAGAAGTTTCATGGTGATTAATTTACTTTTTTTTGCCCTGTTCAGCAGTAATGCATTGCCAGTGGAGTTGATATACTTATTTCTCTATATTGAAGCATTTCATCAGATTTGAATTCAGCAATACTGAAGAGACTTAACCCCCAGATGTTGTATTTACCATGAGTTTTATTCTCCATTCATTAATACATCAATTATCATTAATACATAATTTGCAAAGACACCACACACGTCTGAATGACCCCTGAAGCGCTTCTTCATCTTTGCCACAGCCTGGGATCGAACCCACGACCTTCTGCTTCAAAGCTCCACCGCTTGGACACCTCCATCCCCAGGATCACCAGGATCACCCACACCCCAGGTTGACCATAGGGACTTGGGGGGGTCATGAGCCGTTCCCAGGCGATCTCCCAGCCAAGTCCCTATGCCGACCAATGGTTGAGCTCTGTTCAGCAGAGAGAGCGCTCAACCCGCCAATCATTGAGCGCTGTTGAGCAGCAGTGATCGCCAATCATCATTGAGCGAGACCGTTATTATTATAGATCCATGAGCGAGACACGTCTGTACGGCGGCCATGACAGTTTGACACCTCAGGGGACAGTTTGAGTGAAATATTGATTCATCTGTATTGAAACGCTACCGTTTATAAGCCGAATAGTAAGTGGCGTGACACTTATTCAATTTTACGTCCAAGCATCATCTCCTCGCTGCATTCACGCAACCAGTGCTTAATTTGTAAAGTGGGAGGTCCCGGAGCGCAGTGGCTCCGGTGCGAGAGAAAAAAAAAAGCGCAACACACACACACACACACACACACACACACACACACACACACACACACACACACACACACACACACACACACACACACACACACACACACACACACACACACACACACACACACACACACACAGCTGGAGATTGCCCATCTCCAGTGCGCTTTTGGCTTTTACGCATGGAACGAAGAAACATAAAACAGCACACACACACACACACACACACACACACACACACAGATG
>NW_026906546.1:0-7500 GCF_033807715.1 Cololabis saira | reverse complement strand
CGACATCGGACGCTTAATATGGCCCCCACATTATTTTGATTGACAGCTAAAACTGGCTTTCAACGCGAGCGACAGGAAGAAAAAAGAAGCAGGACGTCCGACAAATGTTCAGCTCGAAACGCTGCACAGTGAAAATTTTGAGAAAAAAGTTGAAATTTTGAGAAAAAAGTTGACATTTTGAGAAAAAAGTTGACATTTTGAAATTTTGAGAAAAAAGTTGAAATTTTGAGAAAAAAGTGGAAATGTCGAAAACGCATGAAAGAACGCACGCACGGAAAAAAAACGCATGCGCGAGAAAATGCACACACACGTAAAAACGCAAGCACGCACGCAAAGACGCAAGCACGCACGCACGCAAAAACGCACGCACGCGCGCAAAAACGCACGCACGCACGCAAAAACGCACGCACGAAAAAACGCAAGCACGCACAAAAAAACTCACGCACGCACAGAAAAACTCACGCACGCATGAAAAAACGCACGCACGCACGAAAAAAACACACGCACGCACGAAAAAAACTCACGCAATGTTCAGCTCAAAACGGCGCGTTGCGTCCAGTTTGGACAGTCCAATAGAAAATAAAGACATGGAATTGATTTTATCGCTGACGCTGCAGTTAGGACACGGTGTCAGAGGAGCCACGTCAGTTGGTGCTAACTTGTTCCGGTTCTTCTACCTTGGAACCGGTTATTCTGCCTTGGAACCGGTTCTTCTGGTCCAGGAACCGGTTCTTCTGGTCCAGGAACCGGTTCTTCTGCCTTGGAACCGGTTCTTCTGGCCCAGGAACCGGTTCTTCTGCCTTGGAACCGGTTCTTCTGGCCCAGGAACCAGTTCTTTGTCAGTGGAAACAGAAACTCAGGAACCGGTTTGGTGGAAAGCGGAACCTGAGACGACGGTTTGGTCAGATGGAACTTTACACAGGAATAAATGGGAATGGTTTGGACTTTTGTGGCTAATTTACTTCCACAAACAAGATTATGAAACTTTTGTTTGGTCATGACTAGATTTAAAAATGATATTTGACTTTATTATAGACTAATCTCTCATCTCTGAAGGCAAAACACCGGCTCCTGCAGTGTGGGAGTGAGGGGGGGCAGGGTAAATCTGTCCGTTTTAATCAAAGTTCTCCCCCCCGAGCAAATCAAAGTTCCTGGTTGGAAGCTGCAGTTAAAGTTCCTGTCCGTTCCCGTCAGTTCCCAAATATTCCCGTTTAAATTCACCTGGAAAGTTTCCAACATTAAAAGATTCCCAGAACGCTGCACTTACTTCACAACCGACACGCACACAAAACACACACTTGTTTAGTTATTGGCTTGGGGAAACTGGCTGGTGTTGAACACTTAGGGTTTGCATATGTTTCTGCCCCGGTTGCACCTTAAGGTGCACCTTTGAGATTCACCTTTGAGGTTACACCTTTGAGATTCACCTTTGAGATTCACCTTTGAGATGAACCTTTGAGATGCACCTTTCCTTTGAGGTTACACCTTTGTGATGCACCTTTGAGATTCACCTTTGAGATGAACCTTTGAGATTCACCTTTGAGATGAACCTTTGAGGTTACACCTTTGTGATGCACCTTTGAGATTCACCTTTGAGATGAACCTTTGAGATTCACCTTTGAGATGCACCTTTCCTTTGAGGTTACACCTTTGAGATTAACCCTTGAGGTTCACCTTTGAGGTTACACACCTTTGAGATTCACCTTTGAGATGCACCTTTGAGATGCACCTTTCCTTTGAGGTTACACCTTTGTGCACCGAGGGCGGCGAGTCCCGGAGGTCCGTAGATCCTCAGGAGCTTTGGAAGAGCTTTGGTAAAGGAGGTAAAACTGGAACAGGTCTGTCCTGCTGTTCAACCGCAGACAAGACACTTGTAAACCTGGTTAGTGAAGACGGTTTGGGGTCTGGGGACCCCCTGGGGGGACGGGGGACCCCCTGGGGGGACGGGGGCCACCTGGGGGGTCGGGGGCCACCTGGGGGGACGGGGGACCACCTGGGGGGTCGGGGGCCACCTGGGGGGACGGGGGACCACCTGGGGGGACGGGGACCACCTGGAGGGTCGGGGGACTACCTGGGGGGTCGGGGGCCACCTGTGGGGTCGGGGGCCACCTGGGGGGGACGGGGGGCCACCTGGGGGTGGTAAAACCATCATGGTCCACCAGGATCCTCCCAGTCCAAGACTTTCTTTGAACCAGGAACATTAAGGATCACCTTTAGTTAAAAAGCCGGAGAGTTGGGGGAACAAGGATCGCCGAGCGAACGTTAGTGAGTTAGACGACCGGTGGATGTAGGGCTGTGCGATTAATCGACTTTAAATCTAAATCGGATTTATTAATCACAATCGATGTTAAAAAAAGGAAAATCGTAAAATGGATTTTCCTTTTCTGCAGCTGCATTACAGACAGAGCTCGTCTAGTCGTCTTTGTTTGGTCAAGAAAATTGTAAATGTTGTCACTTTACTAAACTCAAGGAGGATTCAGTTTTGGATCATCTTCACACAGCTTGCAAGTTGTTTCATTGGGAAACAATTGCTGAGGGAAATCTGTCAGAGCTCTGCGGGCTGTGGCCTCTTCAGGGAGAGTGGTGGGTATTTTTTTGTGCTCATACACATACCTCACAGTTCTCTCTATCTCTGCAGTAGGGTAACTGACAGGGTGAGTTGCTACCGGTGATGTAGTTGTTGGTGGCGCAGTCATGAAAAGGGGTTTTTGTGTTTCGAAAAGGTGCCACTTTGCAATGTATCTGTAAGTACAAGATGCATGTGCTTTGGCACAGGGACAATGCCAGGTGTTTTTTTTTATGTTGTGTGTTACTATGACTCTCCCTAATGTGCTGTAATGGTATAACTTTGGTTCATAAATGGAAAGGCAAATATGATTTTTAGAACCACCAAGTTCCACCAAGATAGACAAGGGGACATGTGCTTCCTCTGCTTCTCTTTGCCTCTTTTTGCACACTTCCACTTTGGAGTCACCAAAAAAATAGTTTTCCAACATTTCCTGGAGGACTTGGTGGTGCAGTGGTTCCTCGGTGGCAGTGGTGCTGCAATAATCCAGAGAGCGAATTTAATGGCAAAGGCTGTGAGAGAGGCCACTCCTTTGCGCAAGCAGGTGGTATTGCCGACAATCTTGCACTTCACATTTTGTGACATGTTGCTGGCTCCATGTTTTGCGCTGCACATGTACGGGGACACTGAAGCCACAAGATGTTTTTTGGACTGCATAGAGGCCATTACTTGGGTCAACACATATGCTTTTTAAGTGTGATTTTGCTGTGATATCTTCAGGTTGACCATGTTTTCTTTGCATATGTAAAAATACATTTCTCTTGTACAGAACAGTGGGGCAGTGAGGGCACTTCACATGGGATAATGCCAGCTCTACAGTGACCTCTTCCTCTGGAACCATGGGATGCTCTGAGGTTGTGGCTGGGGATGACCGACCAAAATCTGGCACTTGAAGATCTGTGGCAGTTGTGGGGGTCTTGGGTGATCTCTTGGGTGATGTTGTACGAGTGTACATGTGGTCTGCAGTCAGTGTAGACACAGAAGGTGGAACTGAGTATGAATGTTCAACTGATGGAACGATACAATCTTCAGGTAATGTAGGGTGGGTCTCTGGTGAGGATGGTTTACACGGTGGCACCAATGTGGGTTGGACCACATAACATTTTTTTAGACAATCAGTCAGATGTAATGCTACGGTGTCTTTTCTAAGCATACTTTTGCCACAAAATGGACAATGAAAATGACTTCCATTTTGGCAGGGCAGATTGCATCTGCAGATAATCTTTTCTGTAAAGAAAGAGTAATTTGTCTTAAAATCATATTATAACTGAGAAACAAAAAATTACATAACATCATCCTATAAACTATATACAATTGTATTTTTTCTTACTTGAAAGTTATGACCATTTCAAAAGATGAAACAACTCCACTAAACGCTACAAGTGGGGATCTATTGAAAGTAACTTGCTTTCTTTGCTAAGCTTATCCACAGACCTCAAAGCAGTGCAACTCAGTATAACACTGCTTACAATCTGACAACCTTATACATGCAACACAAATATCATTGAACATTACTGTTACATGTAAAAGTATATGATCTTAAAAAGATACTTCTCAGCAACATACCATGGATAGCTGGTATAGCAATCCGCCAAAAATCACGAATAATAAGAAGAAGAACATACCCTGGAAATGCACTGCATTTTGTGTGTGTTTTTTTAGGTGCCTCTGTATCACACTTAGGGCCTGATTTACTAAAGGTTTGCGTGCGTAAAAACGTGTGCAAACTTGACATCACCCGCAAACCAAAGTGCCAGCTGATCTACTAACAGCGTGCAAAGACGACTGCGCCTCTCAAATGAGCAAAATAGCACACGCTATTCATTTAGTACTTTTGCCCTGATGAATAATCAATATGGGGCGTACCCGCCAGAAATCCTGAATACTGGGAGGGGAAAATGCAAATAGGTCCTTTTACCACACGCAATGAGATTTACCAAGCCTGAAAGTTTTTGCGGGGATTGTGATTGCGTCTGTATTTAATACGTTCGAAAGGAAGGTGCTAATCTGCCCAGCATTACGCAGGGATGCTTGTTGGTGCCTGATTTGAGGACTGGGGTGGGGATGGCTCAACTTGTGCTGAGGATTCTCCACATGCAAAAGGAGAAATATTTTATTCGAATGTTAAATCGAGTATTATTCAGCAAAAGGTTGTCACAGGAGGCACGTTCATTTTTTTATTTGTGATAATAAATAAATCACGTGTTTTCATGGAGAAAAAAGTGTTTCTTATTGTGCGCCTATACTTGTTCTGCAGTCTTCATACCCCGGTGTTGTGCCGTATTCAGCACCCCTGCCGTGAAAAGCACCCCCTCGTCTGACAAAAATGATATTCTCATTCTGTGTCACGTTCTGTTTAGCGTCCAGTTTTGTGTTAATGATTCATGTTTAAATGCGCTCATGGATTCCACAATAGTCATACTTTCCCACAATCACAGTCACAGATAACAAAAATCGGGTAAATGGTTATTGATGTCATTAATTAATAGCCTGCTTACTGTGTTGTCTTCCATAATATTTGTCAATATATATAATATAAACTCCTAAGTATGTGTTTGTGTGAGTGTGTATATATAAATATATTGAAGTGTCAGTGTGTTGTTTTTTTTCTTGATCTACTTATCATTGAATATACGAGGGGGTGCTTTTCACGGCAGGGGTGCTGAATACGGCACAACAATTTGCCTCTTCCACTAATCTCTCTAACTCCAACGCGTCAAATTTCATTTTGCGCTTGCGACTATCCTGCTTTCCATCCAGACTCTCCATGGCGCAATCCGTAAGACACGCAACACCTCATTTAAATACTGCTGTTTGCACCTGTTATCAATTGCGCACGCAATCTTAGTTGATCACCCGCAAAACACACAACAACAGCACGTGCAAACTTTCAGTGCACATGCAATTTAGTACTCTTTATTTAGGATCTTAGTAAATCGGGCCCATAGTCTTTTGTTTTCACATGGCACACATTTTATTATTTGACAGTTAGTTGCTAATTTGAGTGCACGCATTTTAGTTAACAGTCTGTCATTTAATATTATTTGTTAATTACTTTACTTTTTGTTCCTTACATGGATCTGGAGAGTCCTCCCCTGGCAAAGGGGGCGGCGCTGCTTGAGTTGGTCTTTTATCCTGGAGCAGGAAGTGGAAGAGGCCAACTGAGTGTCCCGGAGGGGGGAGTCTGCCGGCAATGATCCAGTTTAATTAATTATATTTGACTTTTTGGTTTGTTTTGTTTTTGTTAAATAACAATAAGTTTAGTTGAAAATAATTTAGTTTTTTAAATCTTTATTGTTATTAATGTTTATTTATGGTATGGAGTTAATTGTTTATTCCTGCCCCCCTTTTGTGTCTTTTTAGGCTAGCCTGTTTGTATATAAACCCCCCTCTTGTGTCTAATGGAGGTCAGTTATGTTGAGTTCATGTTAAGTTACTCTTTGTTTCTGTTGACCTCATTTTGATTTAAAGGATCCTAGTTTTCATAAGTTGGTTTCCTATCTTTGTACTTTGGAGGTTTATTTTGTTAGTTAAAGTTATTTTGTAAAATAAACTCCAAGCCTTTTTTACTTTACACACCTGGTGTTCTGGCGTCTTACTGCTTGGTCCCTCACATAGTGGCTAAATTATGCGTTTTTGTCGCGCAGTGTCAGTTTGTAAAAGCATGTTTTTAACGCTGTTTTAGCAGTGTTTTATTGAGGTTTTAATGGGAGCACCACGGATATAGTACTATGCAAATTCAATGGGATCCGTGGTCGTGATATATACACGGATTATGACTTTATTATTATTTACATATTATTCTTTGTTATGGTGGATAAATTATGCGTTTTTGTCACGCAAGGTACTGTTTGTTACTGTCAGTTTGTAAAAACACGTTTTTAACGCTGTTTTAGCAGGGTTTTATTGAGGTTTTAATGGGAGCACCACGGATATAGTACTATGAGGTCTGAAAGATCTGTTTTAAAATGTTGCTTAATACGTTACACCACTGAACGTAACTCTTTCTGTCGGCGAAATAGAGCAGCAGGACAAAACGTTAATACTGCGGGTATACTGAACTAAATGCTCTTGTTTGGAAGTCTTGCGATATTAAAACAAATTATGAACCACATTAACACTTCATAGAAACAAAATAGATCGAGGGATGAGGTATGAAATATCTGTTTTGAAACGTTGCTTAATACGTTACGGCATTGAACACAACCCTTCCTGTCGGCGAGATAGGCAGCAGGACAAAACGTTAAAATAATAAATGCATATATTGATCTTTTCCATCACATACATCTACTCACAATATAAATATACATTTTATGGTCACACTTTGTCTGTTGAAAAATGAGCGGATATATGATTTCTGAACCCTAATGTCAACATCTTAACCCCAAACCGGAAGGAGGTTACAGAACTACAATTTGTGCCAAGTTACAATACACAGCATTGTGCTACGTCATAGCTTTTGTAGTTCCAATGAATTAGTGCTTATAAAACTGTGATTACGAACTTTACAAGCTTATTATATGTTTTTAAGGGTGGGGAGCACGCCTATCTCGTCTGATTTTGACTTTTGTTTTGGTAAGAGGGTGAAATCATGTTTTTTATAGGTTTTGACCCTATTCAGTGGCGCCCCCTATTGGTCTACTGTCGGGCATGATAGTAGAGGTGCAGAGCTTTCCAAAACTGTTGACCCCATGCAGAGCTGCCTGGGAGATTTGCGAGGCCCTGTGCGAAATGGCTAGGGGGGCCCTCGCACGTGAGCGTAGCGAGCGCGCGCAAAATTTCTGGGGTTTTTCGGGTCGGATCGGGTGTCTATATGCGCAATTTTAACCTTCCAATGATCAAAATACTGGATACCTTCCCCTGCCTCATCATCATCTCTTGCCTCGACGCGGGGTCCCACGGCTGCTTGAGACCCGGTCAGATCGGTGATTTTT
>NW_026906545.1:0-12000 GCF_033807715.1 Cololabis saira | reverse complement strand
TGCAGTTATTTGAGAACCAGTTAATATTCATATCCCCAGCAAAGAAAACGTCTTGATTTTTATCTGTTACATTCTGCAGCATGTTGCATATATTGTTTAAATACTCCTTACAGCCTGTCAATATTGGTTTGTGATGCGGTATGTGAATTTGAAGCCATAAGGCTTCTACACCATTCATTCCCAGATCTTTTCTGATTTTAACTGGAATATCCTCTTTAAGAAAGAAAGCAGTACCACCGCCAAATCTGTCCCTATCTAGTCTAAATAAATTATAACCATCTATTTTAACTTCTGAATCATTTATTGTGCTATCTAAATGTGTTTCTGTAACAGCCATTATATGGATATTGTTCTCTTGTAAGATGAAACCTAGTTCATTAACCTTGTTTCTCAAACTACAAATGTTCAAATGGGCAAATTTCAATCCTTTTTTCGGTAATTTAATAGTTTTTGTGGAAGTTTCAGCCATAGGGTGTGAGGTAGAGAGCTAAGCATGAAGCTTTGATCAGTCCTGCATTCAATTCAATTCAATTTTATTTATATAGCGTCTAATACAACAGATGTTGTCTCTCTGAAGGACTGCAGATCTGTCTTTGTGTCTTAAAAGTTTTACCACTATGGGTCTAGGGTGTTCACCCATCTCTGGTTTCCCAGTGCGATGTGCTCTCTCAATCTCAATGTCTCTGTGTAACTGCAACTTCTCTGAGAAGATCTTTTTCACTTTCTCCTCCGACTCCGTCCAAGTTTCTCCTGATGTCTCTACGTTGCCGTCTATTACCAGGTTGTTTCTTCTTGATTGCCCTTCTAGGTACTCTAATTTATCTGAGAGTACTAGAAGACTGTCACAGATTTTCATTATGTCAGCTTGGAGGGCTTTGCTGTGATCAGCTAGATTTGCATTGCTGCCTTTAATTTCGTCTACCTCCTTCTGGGTGAACTGAAGGCTAGTTTTAATTTCCTGCACTTCTCTTGTTAATGACTCCATTCTCAAGTTAGTCAAGTCCAGAATCATTTCACAAGCATTGGAAATTGTCTTGTTGCTGTTGGAGCAGCACTGTGAACATTTCTTTCTTCTTAGAAAGCAGATCATTTACCTGCTCCAGCGAGACTTGCTCATCCTCATGTCTAGTTTCAGCCTTTTTGGGCCCCATTGTCTTCCAATCACCGAGATAACCCGAACCCGAAACCTGACCTGCTTCTGGGCCCTGGTGCTGGGTGGCTACCTCCTGCCGGGCCTGTTGTAGTCGTCGAGCCGCAGTAGAGCTGCTGGTTGGAACCGCCGCTGCTCGTTGGAACCCTACATAAAAGAACAATAGTAAGGTGAGAGCAAAGCAAAATAGGCATCATAAAGTATGAGCCCCATCTCTTTCAATTATATATATAAAAAAAAAAATAAATTGCAGAAAATAAAAGAGTTAAATAAAGCCATCCCTACATCATATATAAACCAAAAAATATCACAGTCGCATTGCATAATTACTGCTATAAATAAGAGGGATGTGGCGGTACACCGCGAATATAGTCTCATCAGTTATTAGTCCACTGTTTACCTCATGAGTTCATCTAGCCCTCTCTGGAGCCCTCCAGCGTATCTCTCCGTTGCCTTGAACAGGCTCTGTGCTGCAAAATGTGCTGCAATTCCGGACCGGAATTTCCCGCGCTGTCCTGCGGATGTGACGTTAAATGACGCTGCATGTGCGTTAGGGGTGTAAAGCCGCGTTTATACTTGCAGTTCAGAACGCGTACGCGAGACGCAGGATACGCGTGACGTCACGTCTCGCGTATCCTGCGTATCCTGCGTACAATTGACGCGTCGACGTGCACGTTCTCAAAAAGACACTGAACGCGTACGCGACCTGCAGTTCTCGCTCTGGCCGCTAGTATCGCTGTTCCCGGTCTGATCCCAGCTGGCACGACTATGCTGCTCTCCCCTGGAGAAAGTTCCCCGTGCATATATTTATGCAATATTTAACTTCCCCCCAGGGTTTCCGTTGTCCGGTAAAATATGCCGAAGTCCGGTATTTTATAATCTCTCCGGTCAAAATACTCACTGGTGCTGCGGGACTAGAGTCCCCGGGAGTACCGCGGATGGCGAGCCCCGGCCGCCGAGCCCCGGACAACCCCCGGCGGCCGAGCCCCGGTGGCCGAGCCCCGGCCGCCGAGCCCCGGTGGCCGAGCCCCGGTGGCCGAGCCCCGGCCGCCTAGCCCCGGCCGCGGAGCCCCGGCGGCCGAGCCCCGGCGGAGGTACGCGCTGAGCCTCGGTGCCTCCCGGAGCCGGGAGCCGGGAGTCAATTGACGGGACTTATTTTATTTTAAATACTCTGTTTTTCAATAAAAATACTATTGAATGACTTGCAAATGAATGACTTGGAATCATATTAGGAACAATACATTTTTTTACCATGTTAATCTTTCTTATATTGACATCTACTTCTCCATATGAACCTAAAATTAACTGGATTTATTGTTTCGTCATTCTTGTTGAGATGGGTGAGGAGAATGCTGGATAAATTAGTCTGGAAAGACTATCCACTTTTGATAATAAGCAATAATAATAAGATAAGATAAAATAGTCCTTTATTACTCCCTCAACGGGGAAACTCACGTAGCAGAAGTACACACACACACACACACACAGGGAAGGGGGTAAAACAGTAATATAAATAAGTAATACACATTAAAAAAAGAGTAATAATAATAATAATAATGTTATGGTTTTCTTTAGCTTCCTTCTAGGCACCCAGAGCTTTACAGAGATCATTATTCATTCACACACATTCTCCCCGGTGGTAGCTCCGTCTGTAGCCGCAGCTGCCCTGCAGACTGACGGGAGCGTGGCTGCCATATCGCGCCAAACGGCCCCTCCGACCACCACAAACATTCATACACACTCATACACATTCACACGATGTTATAATCTCCTACATCATCCAATATTGTCCTGTAAAAGTGTTCGTTTTTCTAATCTGCTACCGCTGCTGCTGCTACTACTTCTGCTACTTAATATAAGTAGCTTTTCCAACTGTTGCTCTGCTTACTGCCCCCTATCGGTCACCATCGGTATGACAGGCTCTACTCGGGTGGTACGCGACGTACGCAGTGGAGCATGAACAGACACAAAGCAGGCTACGCAGGCTACGCAGGTTACGTGCGTAGAGTATATTTCCGGCTTAACAATATATCTGTGAGAAAGTGAGCAACCCCTCCCCTTCTCACCATCACCGGACTTTTTTTTAATGTGTGTGGCAGAGTGGAGGATTGGGCGTGGTCTGCGGGGGAGCAGCACACAGGTGTGCCTGGTTCTGCTGATTGTGGCACACCTGTGTCCAATCAACCTCTCCACCCTGCCTGGGTTTATAAAAGGCAGCTGCATACCAGAAGGGGGGTCTGCTGAATGGAGGAAGCTTGTTGAGAGGCTATGCCCCATTGTGCCTTTTTTTTAGAATACTGATTTTGCCTCGAGGCCGACCGAAAGTCTTCCTCCATGGCCTCCCCGAACTCCTCCCAGACCCGAGTTTTTGCCTCCAGGACTGCCCGAGCGGCGGCTCGCTTGGCCTGCCGGTACCTATCTACTGCGTCAGGAGTCCTGTACTTCCGGTGTCCACCACCGGGTTCTAGGATTGCCGCCACGACAGGCACCGGAGACCTTGCGTCCGCAGCTTCGAGCCGCCGCGTTGACAATGGAGGCAGAGAACATGGTCCACTCGGACTCGATGTCCCCCGCCTCCCCCGGGATCCGAGAGAAGCTCTCCCGGAGGTGGGAGTTGAAGATGTCCCTGACAGAGGGCTCAGCCAGACGTTCCCAACAGAC
Organism: Cololabis saira; assembly: GCF_033807715.1. NCBI lineage: Eukaryota > Metazoa > Chordata > Actinopteri > Beloniformes > Belonidae > Cololabis > Cololabis saira. Next base: position 8,189 of record NW_026906545.1, on the reverse strand, counting down.
CCTCACAATCCGTTTGGGTCTGCCCGGTCTGTCCAACCTCCTCCTCCGCCAGCGCATCCAACTCACCACCAGGTGGTGATCAGTTGACAGCTCAGCCCCTCTCTTCACCCGAGTGTCCAAGACATGCGGCCGAAGGTCAGATGAAACGACAACAAGGTCGATCATTGACCTCCGGCCTAGGGTGTCCTGGTGCCACGTGCACTGATGGACACCCTTATGCCTGAACATGGTGTTCGTGATGGACAAACTGTGACTCGCACAGAAGTCCAACAACAAAACACCGTTCAGGTTCAGATCGGGGAGGCCGTTCCTCCCAATCACGCCTCTCCAGGTATCACTGTCATTGCCCACGTGAGCGTTGAAGTCCCCCAGTAGAACAATGGAGTCCCCAGTTGGAGCACTATCAAGTACTCCTCCCAGGGACCCCAAGAAGGCCGGGTACTCCCCACTGCTGTTCGGCACAAACAACAGTGAGAGACCTATCCCTGACCCGAAGGCGCAGGGAAGCGACCCTCTCGTTCACCGGGGTGAACTCCAACACATGGCGGCTGAGCTGGGGGGCTATAACCAAGCCCACACCAGCCCGCCGCCTCTCACCCTGGGCAACTCCAGAGTAGTGGAGGGTCCAGCCCCCTTCAAGGAGCTGGGTTCCAGAGCCCAAGCTATGTGTGGAGGTGAATCCGACTATCTCTAGCCGGTATCTCTCAACCTCACGCACAAGCTCCGGCTCCTTCCCCCCCAGCGAGGTGACATTCCATGTCCCCACTGTGAGGGTTGATGTCCAGGGATTGGGTCGTCGAGGCACCCCGCCACGACTGCTACCCAGCCCACAATGCACCGGCCTGCCATGGTCCTTCCTGCGGGTGGTGGGCCTACTGGAAGGCGGACCTGCGTCGCCGTTTCGGGCTGAGCCCGGCCGGGTCCCACGGGCAAAGACCCGGCCACCAGGCGCTCGCCTACGAGCCCCAACCCCAGGCCTGGCTCCAGGGCGGGGCCCCGGTGACGCCGATCCGGGCGACGTAACGGTCCTTGCTTTTCTTCTCTTCATGGTAGGCTTGTGAACCGCTCTTAGTCTGGCCCGTCACCCAGGACCTGTTTGCCATGGGAGTCCCTACCAGGGGCGAAAGTGCCCCCGACAACATAGCTCCTAGGATCACTCAGGCACACAAACCCCTCCACCACAGTAAGGTGGCGGTTCAAGGAGGGGTGGTTTAAACAGGTTTCGTTTTTAAGGGACGCATTTCCAAACCATGAAGCAAGACAGAAAGATAAAACTGATTCTATAAAAGCACGATAAAACAAGATCAGCATGGTCCTGGAAATGTTAAAAGTAGACAGTTTTCTCAAACAAAACAGGCGCTGGCGTCCCTTTTTGTACACAGCTTGACAGTTTTCCTCAAAGTTCAGTTTGTTGTCGATGACAGTTCCCAGATATTTATATGTGCTGACACACTCCACTGCCTGACCTTTTAAAACTGTAGCCTCTTGGTTGGGAGCACTGTTTTTGCGAAAGTCAATGATCAAGTCTTTTCCATCCATCCATCATCTATACCAGTGATTCTTAACCATAGGGCCGCGGCCCAACGTTGGGCCGCGAGCGCCCTCTAGAGGGCCGCAAAAAGAATTCAGTTTTGTACGTGTGGGCCGCGGGGGCCGCGGGACTGCATAGCAACTCCCGACCAAATGAGGAGAAGACACTCAGCTAGCTGTACGTGTAATAGTAAGAGAAATGGTGTGTATTTACAGAAAAAATCATTTATTTTGCACAGAGTAGGTTTAGATCCACCAGGATCAGGGATTCTACGGCGTAGGCTCTGCGTCGATTTACGCGGAACCATAATTCAGGTTTAAGGCGGACGTAATTGAAGCCACCATGAGAAGGGGGAAGGGGGGCGTGATTTGCCAGTGATTGCCCGGCGGCGGCTCTGGGCGGGACACCTGGGGCGGACGGCGAGACCTGGGGCTCGCAGCCGAGAAGGAGACGAGACTCCCGGGGGAGCTGCCCCGCGGAGGCGGGCCGGAGAGCGGGAGGAGCCGCCCGACTGAGCGGGAGCCGACGCGTCCCCGCGGCCCCGTCGTTACTGCTGAAGGATGGTAGATGCGTGGGCTGAAGTGTCTGCTGGACTGGACTGTTGTTGCAAAAGCATCGGAAAGTGACTGGGCTGCAGCGCGTCGCAGCCCGTCGCAGCTGATCAGGCTCGGATGAAGCCCGACACGCTGAGTCCTGACAACTGATTAATTTAATATCTTAAATAAAATAAATCTTAAAACACCCATGTTTGAGTCCAGATACAGCTGTGAGGCAGCTTTCTCCACAATGAACATAATTAAAACTAAATATCGTTCCAGGTTCACCAATGAGCACCTTCTCATGTGTATGAGAACCTGACACCATCCAGCCCAGATTTAAAGTCCTGGCAGGAGAAATTAGAGCTCAGTTCTCTCACTGAACGACAGAAAGTGAGGGCATACGATTAAGGGGAAGAAAGACAAACTGCAAAACTGTTCAATTTCTAAGATGTGTTTATATTCATTTATTATAAAAATGTGTTGAGACAATTAACAAAGAAAAGGGGAAAATCAAACTGCTGGTAGAGAAATAAAATAAGATAGCATTTGAAAAATAAAATAAAATCAATTTTATTTTTAAGAGAAAAAAATATGTGTAATTCAAGTTACACATGTTAAGTGGCAAATATTTTTGAAATGTACTTTTTTTAATCTAACAGTCAGATGCAGATGTTGATACAACTATGAGGTTACTTGAATATATACACACACACATATATATATATATATATATATATATATATATATATATATATATATATTATGATGTTCTGGACCTTCGCTTGAGTAAATTTTCTCTAAATGGACCTCTTAATGTTTTAGTTGAATACCCCTGCTATACAGTGTTAATATTTAACGGGCCCCGGGCCACTCTGTACTGAAAAAATTGGGCCCCAAGGTCAGAAAGGTTAAGAACCCCTGATCTATACCCTTGCGGGGTCACGGGGGGTCTGCTGGAGCTCATTTCAGGTGAGAGGCAGGGGTTACATCCTGGACAGGTCACCAGTCCATCACAGGGCCACATATAAACACACAAACCATGCTCACACCTACGGGCAATTTAGAATCGCCAATTAACCTAATATGCATGTTTTTGGACTGTGGACGGAAGTACCCGGAGAGAACCCACGCAAGCACGGGGAGAACATGCAAACTCCACACAGAAAGACCCCCGCCGGGCCAGGGAGTCGAACCGGGGACCTTCTTGCTGTGAGGCAACAGTGCTAACCACTAAGCCACCGTGCTGCCCTATCATTATCATGGAAATCATTGACAACTGGGCCGTGGCTCGTCTCATTGTTTTTCAGCAGGCTGACAATAACTGTATCGTCAGCATACTTTAAAATGGTTCTATCCTCTCTGCTGCACCGGCACATATCCGTATAGAGGATGAACAAGAGAGGAGAGAGCACACATCCTTGTGGGGAGCCAGTGGAGGATGAAACCTGCTCTGAAACAGTTCCATTCACTCTCACTTTCTGTGTACTATCAGTTAAAAAGTTCAGAATCCAGCCCACAAGATTTTTGCTTATGTTAAAATGTTCTAAAAGCCTCAAAGCTAAAACATGGGGTTGAATTGTATTAAAAACAGATGAAAAATCAATAAATAAAAGTCTCGCAAGTGTTCCTTTCCCCTCCAGATGTTTAAAAAGCAAATTTAACAAAGTGACTGTGGCATCTTCTACCCCTCTGTTGGGCCTATAAGCAAATTGCATGGGATCAAGGTCATGTTCAGTTGTCTTCAGAATTTCTGATCTTACAAGTTTTTCAAAAGATTTCATTACAATCGATGTCAGTGCGATTGGTCCGAAGTCATTGAGGGTTTTGGGAGAATTGATTTTTGGGGCAGGGATAACCACAGCATTCTTCCAGACTATCGGCACGTGCTGCATCTTTAGAGACCGATTAAAAATATACTGGAAAAATAGAGCTCAGCTCTACTGCAGAAGATTTTAGGAAGCGGCCACAGATGTTATCAGGACCATGGCTTTTATTTGGTTTAAGGGAACAGAAAGATTCCTGGAGATAAAAAAGTGCTGATCATCAATCACTTTATGACTCACTTCCTGTGTTTCCTGACTAAAATCAAAAGCATCAAAGCGAGTATAAAAACAGTTAAGAGTATTCGCAAGTTCAATGTCCGTCTCAAAGCCATCAAAAGATATGATACTGCTGGTTTTGGAGTGTTGGAGGCCTGCAATGGCTTTCATGCTTGACTAAGCAGATCCAAGATTATAAAATCCCGATTTTCACATCCTTAGTGGCTGTGTGCAGCTCGGAGGCTGCTCCATGTTTAAAAGCAAGTCTCTTATTCTGTATGCAGGCCTTAACTGACCTAGTGACCCAAGGTTTATTATTGGGAAATATTTTTACAAGCCTACAAGGAATGATCATATCCCTGCAGAAAGCGACATATGAACAAGTAACATCAGCAAGTTCATCAAGATCATCACCACAAGCTTCTTTAAACATGTCCCAATCTGTGCAGTCGTAGCACTCCTGCAAGCAAAGCACCGCCTCCTCTGTCCAGTCCTTAATGTCTCTTGTATGGATCTTTTCCCTCTTTAACACAGTTCTGTATGTAGGCAAGAGATGCACACAGTTGTGATCCCCTGAGCCCAGGGGAGGTAATGGGAGGGATTTATATGCATCCTTAACGGACCCATAGCAGAGATCAATAATTTTATCCCGTCTGGTTGGACAGGTTACATATTGATGAAAGTCCGGGAGTGTTTTTTTAAGGGAGACATGGTTAAAATCACCCAGTAAGAGGATTGGTGCATCAGGTGAGGCAGATTGCAGGTTTTGCACTACATCATGGACAGTGGTGGACAGTAACGGAGTAAATTTACTTGAGTACTGTACTTAAGTACATATCCAGAGGATTTGTACTTTACTTGAGTATTAGATTTCTTTGGTACTTATTACTCTTACTTGAATACATTTCCAAGACAAATATTTTTACTTTTACTCGAGTAAATTTCTAGGAAGGCTGAAAAGTACTTGTTACTTTCAGGTCTGCTCTTTTTTCTTCTTCCCTAAAATCTTATTGGACACAAGCTGTTTTTGTCAAAGGAGGAGACTTATCACAGTGCACGCTCTCCACTGGGATGTATGTAAAGCGGAAATACGTCAAGCCTCCTCAAAACGATACCGCCAAAGTAGCCTGCGTTTGTCAAGACAGAGCCGCAACAAGTCAAGACAGAGCCGCAACAAGTCAAGACAGAGTCAACAAGTCAAGACAGAGCTGCAACAAGTCAAGACAGAGCTGCAACAAGTCAAGACAGAGCTGCAACAAGTCAAGACAGAGCCGCAACAAGTCAAGACAGAGCCGCAACAAGTCAAGACAGAGCCGCAACAAGTCAAGACAGAGCCGCAACAAGTCAAGACAGAGCCGCAACAAGTCAAGACAGAGCCGCAACAAGTCAAGACAGAGCTGCAACAAGTCAAGACAGAGTCAACAAGTCAAGACAGAGTCAACAAGTCAAGACAGAGCTGCAACAAGTCAAGACAGAGCTGCAACAAGTCAAGACAGAGCTGCAACAAGTCAAGACAGAGTCAACAAGTCAAGACAGAGCCGCAACAAGTCAAGACAGAGCCGCAACAAGTCAAGACAGAGCCGCAACAAGTCAAGACAGAGCCGCAACAAGTCAAGACAGAGCCGCAACAAGTCAAGACAGAGCCGCAACAAGTCAAGACAGAGCCGCAACAAGTCAAGACAGAGTCAACAAGTCAAGACAGAGCTGCAACAAGTCAAGACAGAGTCAACAAGTCAAGACAGAGCCGCAACAAGTCAAGACAGAGCTGCAACAAGTCAAGACAGAGCCGCAACAAGTCAAGACAGAGTCAACAAGTCAAGACAGAGCCGCAACAAGTCAAGACAGAGCCGCAACAAGTCAAGACAGAGCTGCAACAAGTCAAGACAGAGCTGCAACAAGTCAAGACAGAGCTGCAACAAGTCAAGACAGAGCTGCAACAAGTCAAGACAGAGCTGCAACAAGTCAAGACAGAGCCGCAACAAGTCAAGACAGAGCCGCAACAAGTCAAGACAGAGCCGCAACAAGTCAAGACAGAGCCGCAACAAGTCAAGACAGAGCCGCAACAAGTCAAGACAGAGCCGCAACAAGTCAAGACAGAGCCGCAACAAGTCAAGACAGAGTCAACAAGTCAAGACAGAGCTGCAACAAGTCAAGACAGAGTCAACAAGTCAAGACAGAGCCGCAACAAGTCAAGACAGAGCTGCAACAAGTCAAGACAGAGCCGCAACAAGTCAAGACAGAGCCGCAACAAGTCAAGACAGAGTCAACAAGTCAAGACAGAGCCGCAACAAGTCAAGACAGAGCTGCAACAAGTCAAGACAGAGCCGCAACAAGTCAAGACAGAGCTGCAACAGGTCAAGACAGAGCAGCAACAACGGCTACGCCTGCGTCAGGAGAAGAAAGACAATCCGCTGAGCCGTCTGAGTCTGATAATGAGCCGGACTCGGAGCAGGGACTTTCACAAAATCCTTGGCCGTATCTTAACTCAATGTTTTGAGTTAAAAGCAGTGGTCTTTGAGGGGGATCCAAACTTAGTTGGATGGTGCAGGTTCATTTGGTTTCAGTTCATGATTGTTAATAAACTGCATCATCTGCTGTCCTCTTCATTTGATTTGTTTTTGGTGTTTCTGCAGGTTTTATATAACATTGTGGTTCTAAAAGCAGCACATCAGTGCAGCTGGTTTCAAAGAGTTAATTCTCAGAAACGAGTTAAAAGATCCTTAAATTAATTTAGAAAAATATAGTAATTTACTGATATTTAAAAGCATTTACTTTTGGATACTTAAGTATCTTTAAAAGCAAGTACTTTTCTACTCTTACTCGAGTAATATTTTGACTGAGCTACTTTTACTTGTAACGGAGTAAATTTTGACCAGTAGTATTTGTACTCTTACTCAAGTACTGGGGTCGAGTACTCTGTCCACCTCTGATCATGGATGACACTGCAGGCAGAAGAGGCATTGGCTTTCGGGTGTAAATAGACAGTTATAATAAAAAGTTGCGGGAACTCACGGGGCAGGTAGAAAGGACGCAACGATACACATAAAAGTTCAACATCTGGAGTGCAGATGCGCTCTCTGACAGTCACAGATTTCGGATGACAGTACCGTTGGTTTACTTACAGACAGACGCCGCCTCCCTGTGATTTCCCTGTTGCCTCTGCGTCTCTATCCAAACGGCTTTCTGTTTTTAGTCTGTTTCCGTTGTGCCCTACGTTTATTTTTAGACCGCCTCTCTACCATTTTTAACTCGTTCAATGCTGCCAACCGATCATCTGACACCACTTTTAGTTCTGAGACTTTATCTGCAAGCGTAGTCTGTAGATATTCATTATGATTACATTTTACCTGATATTTAGAATTAAGCCGCTTAAAATCAGATTTAATCACGCGCAACCTTGTCACCTCATCTGACAACGCACTTTTTTCTAACAGTGTATTTTCATGATCTTTTACCAAATTTTTTTGCTCCTTTTCTTTTTCATTTAACAAATCTTCCTTGCGGTTCAAACGTATCTCCTTCTTATTTAAACGGGCGCACCGCTCGTTTAAATGGGCCCTTTTCTTCTGCTCGTCTTCGTAATTCATTACTGAACCATAACCGCTCAGTACTATTATGGACAATTCTTCTTTTTCCTTTTCCAATTGCCTAATTTCCTTTTCCTTTTCTACGTATCTTTTTTCTGTCATTAGTAGTTTGCTGCGCGTGTCAGAGTATCTCTTGTTTAATCTGTTATATTTCTCAGACGTAACACACTGGTCCAACTCTGACTGTAAATCTTGAATTGTTTTGTTTTTCAGTTTTTCTTCACTTTTCAGAGACTTTATTGTTTCGTCCTGCATCTTTACAGTATTTTCTAAAGCAGGAATGCGTTCCAGCTCAGTTTTTAAAGAAGAAATACGTAGATTTAAATACTGCTTAATTATTCTTTCGTCCCAGGCTGGGTGATATCTATGTTCCACAGACATTTTTTATCGTTTTCAATAATAATCAATAAATAAATGTAGTGGTTTGGCTCCTACTCGTAAAGAGACTTTAGAATTTAAAAAGAGACTTTGGAATTTATAGGCTCCGAGCGTG
>NW_026906544.1:0-12000 GCF_033807715.1 Cololabis saira | reverse complement strand
TTTCACAAAAATCCGCTTTTAGCTGTATCTCAGCCAGAAACAGTCATTTTCAACCTGAAACACAGGTAAGTGGTTTGGTGAGTCCAATAATGAAATGAGTCACTCAAATCAACTATATAGACTCCCTCCTTCAATTTTCTGACGTTTTCAATAGCTTGTCTTAAAAAATCAGAAGGTAAAACAGTGTTTTCACAAAAATCCGCTTTTAGCTGTATCTCAGCCAGAAACAGTCATTTTCAACCTGAAACACAGGTAAGTTGTTTGGTGAGTCCAATAATGAAATGAGTCACTCAAATCAACTATATAGACTCCCTCCTTCAATTTTCTGACGTTTTCAATAGCTTGCCTTAAAAAATCAGAAGGTAAAACAGTGTTTTCACAAAAATCCGCTTTTAGCTGTATCTCAGCCAGAAACAGTCATTTTCAACCTGAAGCACAGGTAAGTGGTTTGCTGAGTCCAATAATGAAAGGAGTCACTCAAATAGACTATATAGACTCCTTCCTTCAATTTTCTGACGTTTTCAATAGCTTGTCTTAAAAAATCAGAAGGTAAAACAATGTTTTCACAAAAATCCGCTTTTATCTCAGCCAGAAACAGTCATTTTCAACCTGAAACACAGGTAAGTGGTTTGCTGAGTCCAATAATGAAATGAGTCCCTCAAATCAACTATATAGACTCCCTCCTTCAATTTTCTGACGTTTTCAATAGCTTGCCTTAAAAAATCAGAAGGTAAAACAGTGTTTTCACAAAAATCCGCTTTTATCTCAGCCAGAAACAGTCATTTTCAACCTGAAACACAGGTAAGTGGTTTGGTGAGTCCAATAATGAAATTAGTCACTCAAATCAACTATATAGACTCTCTCCTTCAATTTTCTGACGTTTTCCATAGCTTGCCTTAAAAAATCAGAAGGTAGAACAGTGTTATCACAGAAATCCGCTTTTTGGCTGTTTCTCAGCGAGAGACAGTTATTTTGAACCTGAAACACAGGTCTCCCCCCCCCCCCCCCCCCCCACCCATTACCGGGACCGCATCACTGCGCCGTGCCGTGGACAAAATGAGGTACTGCACATTCGCCTAAAAGGCAGAATGACAGCATTAAAATGTCTCCAACTGCTCTGAAATAAAGTGTAAAAATTTGAAAATAAACACAATTCCTTCACAAAAATGGGCTTTGTCTTTTGAGCATTTTTTTCCTTCATTTGCTTCAGCCAAATTAGAAACATGAGAAGAAAAGAAGGGAAAATCTCACTCCAGACTCAGCCAAAAACAGCAGCCGAAATGCCGCATTAAAATTACTCAAACTTGTCTAAAATCACAATCTAAAAATCTAAAAATGATCAAACTGGCTTAGCAATGATGCGGCCTGCCTTTTGCACGTGTTTTTCCTGGCTTTATTTCAGCAAAATTAAAGAAAAGAGGAGAAAATTGCACTTCAGCCAGGGTTAAAAAGCAGCAGAAATACTGCATTAAAATGCCTCCAACTTGTCTAAAATGACATTTAAAAATCTAAAAATGATCAAAATTACTTAGAAATGATGGGGCCCTCCTTTTGCATATTTTTTGACTGGCTTTACTCCACCAGAATTGAAAATATCAGCAGAAAAGAGGGGGGAAATTGCAGTGTTGTCTGCCCTGGAGAAGTTTCTTTTTTTGCCCACAAGATGGAGGCAGAGCTCCACGAATTAATTTAGCTGCACTCAGTTGGAACTTTGAAAACTTTCTAAGTGGTTTGGTGAGTCCAATAATGAAAGGAGTCACTCTTTCAATAGCTTGACTTAAAAAATCAGAAGGTAAAACAGTGTTTTCACAAAAATGGGCTTTGTCTTTTGAGCACTTTTTGCCTTCATTTGCTTCAGCCAAATTAGAAACATGAGAAGAAAAGAGGGGAAAATCTCACTCCAGACTCAGCCAAAAACAGCAGCCGAAATGCCGCATTAAAATTGCTCAAACTTGTCTAAAATCACAATCTAACAATCTAAAAATGATCAAAATGGCTTAGCAATGATGCAGCCTGCCTTTTGCACGTGTTTTTCCTGGCTTTACTTCAGCAAAATGAAAGAAAAGAGGAGAAAATTGCACTTCAGCCAGGGTTAAAAAGCAGCAGAAATACTGCATTAAAATGCCTCCAACTTGTCTAAAATGACATTTAAAAATCTAAAAATGATCAAAATGACTTAGAAATGATGGGGCCCTCCTTTTGCATATTTTTTGACTGGCTTTACTCCACCAGAATTGAAAATATCAGCAGAAAAGAGGGGGGAAATTGCAGTGTTGTCTGCCCTGGAGAAGTTTATTTTTTTGCCCACAAGATGGAGGCAGAGCTCCACGGATGAATTTAGCTGCACTCAGTTGGAACTTTGAAAACTTTCTTTTCAAAAATCCGCTTTTATCTCAGCCAGAAACAGTCATTTTCAACCTGAAACACAGGTAAGTGGTTTGGTGAGTCCAATAATGAAATTAGTCACTCAAATCAACTATATAGACTCTCTCCTTCAATTTTCTGACGTTTTCCATAGCTTGCCTTAAAAAATCAGACGGTAAAACAATGTTATTACAGAAATCCGCTTTTTGGCATTTTCTCAGCGAGAAACAGTCATTTTGTACCTGAAACACTGTAAGTGGTTTGGTGAGTCCAATAATGAAATGAGTCCCTCAAATCAACTACATAGACTCCTTTCTCCAATTTTCTGACGTTTTCAATAGCTTGCCTTAAAAAATCAGAAGGTAAAACAATGTTATTACAGAAATCCGCTTTTTGGCATTTTCTCAGCGAGAAACGGTCATTTTGTACCTGAAACACTGTAAGTGGTTTGGTGAGTCCAATAATGAAATGAGTCCCTCAAATCAACTACATAGACTCCTTTCTCCAATTTTCTGACGTTTTCAATAGCTTGCCTTAAAAAATCAGAAGGTAAATCAATGTTATGACAGAAATCCGCTTTTTGGCATTTTCTCAGCGAGAAACAGTCATTTTGTACCTGAAACACTGTAAGTGGTTTGGTGAGTCCAATAATGAAATGAGTCCCTCAAATCAACTACATAGACTCCTTTCTCCAATCTTCTGACGTTTTCAATAGCTTGCCTTAAAAAATCAGAAGGTAAATCAATGTTATGGCAGAAATCCGCTTTTTGGCAGTTTCTCAGCGAGAAACAGTCATTTTGTACCTGAAACACTGTAAGTGGTTTGGTGAGTCCAATAATGAAATGAGTCTCTCAAATCAACTACATAGACTCCTTTCTCCAATTTTCTGACGTTTTCAATAGCTTGCCTTAAAAAATCAGAAGGTAAAACAATGTTATTACAGAAATCCGCTTTTTGGCATTTTCTCAGCGAGAAACTGTCATTTTGTACCTGAAACACTGTAAGTGGTTTGGTGAGTCCAATAATGAAATGAGTCTCTCAAATCAACTACATAGACTCCTTTCTCCAATTTTCTGACGTTTTCAATAGCTTGCCTTAAAAAATCAGAAGGTAAATCAATGTTATGACAGAAATCCGCTTTTTGGCAGTTTCTCAGCGAGAAACAGTCATTTTGTACCTGAAACACTGTAAGTGGTTTGGTGAGTCCAATAATGAAATGAGTCGCTCAAATCAACTACATAGACTCCTTTCTCCAATTTTCTGACGTTTTCAATAGCTTGCCTTAAAAAATCAGAAGGTAGGATTCTTAATAGGACTAGCTGTTAATATCCCTAAAATATATCAGCACGATAACTCCTATCGGACATGACTGTGGGGTGGAGTTTGGACAAGATCGCGGGGCACCACCAAATCTACACGTCATCAGTTGTGTGCCTTGTCTTCATCAGGTATTTCGGCCTCTTAACACAATACACCCTCTTCCAAGGTTGGCCTGCCACAGGCTGATCAGACCTGGGTGTGTGTCATATGGTGGCACCCCGTGGTCATCAAACAGCCCATGTTGCATCCCTCCGTTTCAGCCACAGCCAGTGACTGCTCCGTTCGGCTGCTTTGGCAAGTTCTTTTATTGCCTTCCGCTGGGCCTGTCCTCTGATCCCAACTTCCTTCAGGAGCCGTGTGGTGGACCTGGCTACAAAGCCTCGGCAGCCAACCTCCACTGGCCACACCTTTACGTTCCATCCCCGCGCCTCAGCATCAGCTGCTAGGTTAGCATAACGCAGCCCTTTTCTTTCGATGCTTCGTCGATGTTATCCTCCCACGGGACAGTCAGCTCCACAATGAAGACACGCCGGCAGGACTTGGACCAGAGGACCAAATCTGGGCGCAGGTTGGTTGCTGCGATTTCTGGCGGGAAAGTGAGCCTCTGGCTGAGGTCTACCCGCATTTCCCAATCCCGGGCTTTGTCCAGTGGGCCTGAGTTTGGAGGTGATGGCTTGGTTCTCCGTTTCTCCCCTTGTCGGACGAATGTTGTCTTCCGTGGGAGGGTGGTCTGGGTTTTGAAAGGCATGGCGTTGATGGTGACCCTCTTGTCCTCAAGTTCGGCAGCCAAGCACTTCAACACTTGGTTATGGCGCCAGGTGTATCTTCCTTGAGTCAGGCTGGTCTTGCAACCCACCAGGATGTGTTTGAGGGTTGCTGGGGCTGCACACTGCAGGCAGGCTGGGTCCTCTCCATACCAGAGATGTAGGTTGGTTGGAGAGGGCAGGACATCATAAGTGGCTATGATGATGAAGCTGAGCCTATTAGCCTCCATGCTCCACATCTCATTCCACGTGATTTTCCTCCTCTCCACACCCTCCCACCTCATCCAGCGTCCTTGCTGGGCTTGGGAGACTGCCTTGGCACACCTGGCTGCCTCCTCCTGGTTGCGCACCTCCTCAACCACCATGTGTCGCCGTTCAGACGGAGTAGCCTTTTGCCAAGCGGGTGTTGTTGCTTCCAGGCCAACACCCCCTCTGCCATGTTGGACTCGTCCCACTATATCCCGGTGTCTGAGGGTGGTCTTTGCCACTGCTACTGCTGCAGATGGTTTCCATTTCCTCCCTGTTGCCAGGTTTGGAGCCGCATCTCTGACGCATGGGTCCCGGGATTCTGTAAGAGTCATTTCCACCCTTGTTTTGGCACATTTGTACTCCTCCACCAGGCTTGAGATTGGAAGGGAGAGCGCTCCATTGCCATACAGGCCTATGCTGGAAAGGCATCTCGGCAGTCCAAGCCACTTCCTCACTTGGGCATTCACCAGTCTCTCAAGCCGATTGACATGAGATAAGGTGACCTCATAGATGGAAATTGGCCACATGAGGCGAGGTAGCAGCCCAAACTGAAAGCACCATAGCTTCAATTTTCCAGGGAGAGCAGTGTTGTTAATCTGCTTGAGGCCGCTGATTGTATCCTGCCTGAGTTGTTCCACCTGCTCAGAGTCTTTAAGTTCTGCGCTATACCATCGGCCAAGGCTTTTGATAGGCTTCTCCAGAACTGTTGGGATTGGCTGGTCGTCCACATAGAACCTTGCATTGGTGAGCTTACCTTTGACAATGGAGATGCTACGGGATTTGCTGGGTTTAATCTCCATTCGTGCCCATTTGATGTTTCCCCGGAGTTTCTCCAGCAGACGTTTGGTACATGCGACCGTTGTTGTTATTGTCGTCATGTCGTCCATGTACGCCCTGATTGGGGGAAGACGGAGCCCGCTCTTCAATCGTTCTCCTCCAACCACCCATCGTGATGCACGAATAAGTAGCTCCATTGCCATTGTAAACACCAGTGGCGAGATGGTGCAGCCCGCCATAATGCCTATCTCAAGGTGCTGCCAGGCAGTTGTACTATCCTGTGCTGTAACACAGAATTGGAGATCCTGGAAGTAGGCTTTGACTAGACTTGTGATGCCCTCTGGCACTTGAAAGAAGTTGAACGCTGTCCACAAGATCTCATGAGGCACTGACCCGAAGGCATTGGCAAGATCTAAAAACACCACATGCAGGTCTTTCTTCTCCTTCTTGGCCATCTGTACTTGGTGCCAGATGACATTTGTGTGTTCCAAGCAACCTGAGAACCCACTTATCCCTGCCTTTTGCACTGAAGTGTCAACAAAGTTGTTCGCCAGCAGGAATGCTGAGAGCCTACGGGCCACGACACTGAAGAAAATCTTTCCTTCCACATTGAGAAGGCTGATCTGGCGAAACTGCTCGATGGTTGAGGAATTCTTCTCTTTGGGAATCAGGATCCCTCCTGCCCGTCGCCATGCCTTTGGTATCATTCCTTTTTCCCATGCCACTTTCATAAGCTTCCAGAGGTATTTCAAGACGCCTGGCGTGTTCTTATACACCCTGTATGGAATGCCGTTGGGCCCCGGGGCTGAAGCTGTTCTTGCCCGTTTTACTGTGCTCTCAACTTCGCTCCATGTGGGGGGCCTTGTTTCCATCTGGTGCTCAGGTGGTTGGATGGGTGGCATATCCTCCGGAATGCTGGCTGGCACATGCCTCTGTTTGTCGGAGTAGGTCTTCCGAAGATGTTCTTCCAGTTCTCTTATGGGTACTTTGAGGGTCCCAGATTTCTCCCTGACAAAGAGGTCCTTAACAAATTTATAGGGATCTCTGTAGAAGGCAGTCCTCGTTCGCTCTCTCTTCTTATGTTGCCTTCTCAGGCATTCTGCTCTTCGCAGTGCTGCCAGACGCTGCTTGATGTCGCCCTGTAGTGCCCCAAGGCCTTTTCTTTCCACTTCCGTGGCCTTCTTCCATTGTTTCCTCAGGCACCTCCTTTCTTTCACGAGTCTCTGAATCTCTTGTTGTCTCCTGGACTTGAGATGAGCAGATGGTTCCTTCTGTGTCTGCAAGTTCTCACGTTTCACACCAAATCTCTCTGCTCCATAGCTATAAATGGTCTCTCCGATCTTGTCCAGTTTTTTCTCCACACCCCCTTTCAGACCTTCTAAAAGGTGGACGAGGTCTGTGTCTGTGGTTTCCCACTCCTTTTTCTGACAGGATTTAGGCCACAAGATTTGAGGTTTTCGTCCAGTCAGCCTCTGCTCTACTGCTGTCTGTGGCTGGATGGGCTCTGGGCTGATGTTCATAAATGGATCTGTGCTTGATTGAGCTTCGTCTGGGGTTCTGATACCCTGTGGACTGTGGTGAATATCCTGCCACTGGGCTTCACTCGACTGATTTGCCCTACCTCTAAGGAAGTAATGGTCAATGCGAGGCCCCTTGCTAAGCTCTCTCAGACACTTGAAACAATGTTATTACAGAAATCCGCTTTTTGGCAGTTTCTCAGCGAGAAACAGTCATTTTGAACCTGAAACACTGTAAGTGGTTTGGTGAGTCCAATAATGAAATGAGTCTCCAACTACATAGACTCCTTTCTCCAATTTTCTGACGTTTTCAATAGCTTGCCTTAAAAATTCAGAAGGTAAAACAATGTTATTACAGTTATCCGCTTTTTGGCATTTTCTCAGCGAGAAACAGTCATTTTGTACCTGAAACACTGTAAGTGGTTTGGAGAGTCCAATAATGAAATGAGTCTCTCAAATCAACTACATAGACTCCTTTCTCCAATTTTCTAACGTTTTCAATAGCTTGCCTTAAAAAATCAGAAGGTAAAACAATGTTATTACAGAAATCCGCTTTTTGGCAGTTTCTCAGCGAGAAACAGTCATTTTGTACCTGAAACACTGTAAGTGGTTTGGTGAGTCCAATAATGAAATGAGTCTCTCAAATCAAATACATAGACTCCTTTCTCCAATTTTCTAACGTTTTCAATAGCTTGCCTTAAAAAATCAGAAGGTAAAACAATGTTATTACAGAAATCCGCTTTTTGGCAGTTTCTCAGCGAGAAACAGTCATTTTGTACCTGAAACACTGTAAGTGGTTTGGTGAGTCCAATAATGAAATGAGTCTCTCAAATCAACTACATAGACTCCTTTCTCCAATTTTCTGACGTTTTCAATAGCTTGCCTTGAAAAATCAGAAGGTAAATCAATGTTATGACAGAAATCCGCTTTTTGGCATTTTCTCAGCGAGAAACAGTCATTTTTTACCTGAAACACTGTAAGTGGTTTGGTGAGTCCAATAATGAAATGAGTCTCTCAAATCAAATACATAGACTCCTTTCTCCAATTTTCTGACGTTTTCAATAGCTTGCCTTGAAAAATCAGAAGGTAAATCAATGTTATGACAGAAATCCGCTTTTTGGCTAGAAACAGTTATTTTGAACCTGAAACACAGGTCCTCCCCCCCCCCCCCCCCCCCCCCCCCCCCCCCCACCCATTACCGGGAGTGCATCACTGCGCCGTGCTGTGGACAAAATGAGGTACTGCACATTCGCCTAAAAGGCAGAATGACAGCATTAAAATGTCTCCAACTGCTCTGAAATAAAGTGTAAAAATCTGAAAATAAACACAATTCCTTCACAAAAATGGACTTTGTCTTTTGAGCATCTTTTGCCTTCATTTGCTTCAGCCAAATTAGAAACATGAGAAGAAAAGAGGGGAAAATCTCACTCCAGACTCAGCCAAAAACAGCAGCCGAAGTGCCGCATTAAAATTGCTCAAACTTGTCTAAAATCAAAATCTAAAAATGATCAAAATGGCTTAGCAATGATGCAGCCTGCCTTTTGCACGTGTTTTTCCTGGCTTTACTTCAGCAAAATGAAAGAAAAGAGGAGAAAATTGCACTTCAGCCAGGGTTAAAAAGCAGCAGAAATACTGCATTAAAAGGCCCCCAACTTGTCTAAAATGACATTTAAAAATCTAAAAATGATCAAAATGACTTAGAAATTATGGGGCCCTCCTTTTGCATATTTTTTGACTGGCTTTACTCCACCAGAATTGAAAATATCAGCAGAAAAGAGGGGGGAAATTGCAGTGTTGTCTGCCCTGGAGAAGTTTATTTTTTTGCCCACAAGATGGAGGCAGAGCTCCACGGATGAATTTAGCTGCACTCAGTTGGAACTTTGAAAACTTTCTAAGTGTTTTGGTGAGTCCATTAATGAAAGGAGTCACTCTTTCAATAGCTTGTCTTAAAAAATCAGAAGGTAAAACAGTGTTTTCACAAAAATCCGCTTTTAGCTGTAGGCTATCTCAGCCAGAAACAGTCATTTTCAACCTGAAACACAGGTAAGTTGTTTGGTGAGTCCAATGATTCACTCAAATCAACTATATAGACTCCCTCCTTCAATTTTCTGACGTTTTCAATAGCTTGCCTTAAAAAATCAGAAGGTAAAACAGTGTTTTCACAAAAATCCGCTTTTATCTCAGCCAGAAACAGTCATTTTCAACCTGAAACACAGGTAAGTGGTTTGGTGAGTCCAATAATGAAATTAGTCACTCAAATCAACTATATAGTTGATTTGATAAATCAACTCCTTCAATTTTCTAACGTTTTCCATAGCTTGCCTTAAAAAATCAGAAGGTAAAACAGTGTTATCACAGAAATCCGCTTTTTGGCTGTTTCTCAGCGAGAGACAGTTATTTTGAACCTGAAACACAGGTCCCCCCCCCCCCCCCCCCCCCCCCCCCCCCACCCATTACCGGGACCGCATCACTGCGCCGTACCGTGGACAAAATGAGGTACTGCACATTCGCCTAAAAGGCAGAATGACAGCATTAAAATGTCTCCAACTGCTCTGAAATAAAGTGTAAAAATCTGAAAATAAACACAATTCCTTCACAAAAATGGGCTTTGTCTTTTGAGCATTTTTTGCCTTCATTTGCTTCAGCCAAATTAGAAACATGAGAAGAAAAGAGGGGAAAATCTCACTCCAGACTCAGCCAAAAACAGCAGCCGAAATGCCGCATTAAAATTGCTCAAACTTGTCTAAAATCACAATCTAAAAATCTAAAAATTATCAAAATGGCTTAGCAATGATGCAGCCTGCCTTTTGCACGTGTTTTACCTGGCTTTACTTCAGCAAAATGAAAGAAAAGAGGAGAAAATTGCACTTCAGCCAGGGTTAAAAAGCAGCAGAAATACTGCATTAAAATGCCTCCAACTTGTCTAAAATGACATTTAAAAATCTAAAAATGATCAAAATGACTTAGAAATGATGGGGCCCTCCTTTTGCATATTTTTTGACTGGCTTTACTCCACCAGAATTGAAAATATCAGCAGAAAAGAGGGGGGAAATTGCAGTGTTGTCTGCCCTGGAGAAGTTTCTTTTTTTGCCCACAAGATGGAGGCAGAGCTCCACAGATTAATTTAGCTGCACTCAGTTGGAACTTTGAAAACTTTCTTTTCAAAAATCCGCTTTTATCTCAGCCAGAAACAGTCATTTTCAACCTGAAGCACAGGTAAGTGGTTTGGTGAGTCCAATAATGAAATTAGTCACTCCTTCAATTTTCTGACGTTTTCCATAGCTTGCCTTAAAAAATCAGAAGGTAAAACAGTGTTATCACAGAAATCCGCTTTTTGGCTGTTTCTCAGCAAGAAACAGTTATTTTGAACCTGAAACACAGGTCTCCCCCCCCCCCCACCCATTACCGGGAGTGCATCACTGCGCCTTGCTGTGGACAAAATGAGGTACTGCACATTCGCCTAAAAGGCAGAATGACAGCATTAAAATGTCTCCAACTGCTCTCAAATAAAGTGTAAAAATCTGAAAATAAACACAATTCCTTCACAAAAATGGACTTTGTCTTTTGAGCATCTTTTGCCTTCATTTGCTTCAGCCAAATTAGAAACATGAGAAGAAAAGAGGGGAAAATCTCACTCCAGACTCAGCCAAAAACAGCAGCCGAAATGCCGCATTAAAATTGCTCAAACTTGTCTAAAATCACAATCTAAAAATCTAAAAATGATCAAAATGGCTTAGCAATGATGCAGCCTGCCTTTTGCACGTGTTTTACCTGGCTTTACTTCAGCAAAATGAAAGAAAAGAGGAGAAAATTGCACTTCAGCCAGGGTTAAAAAGCAGCAGAAATACTGCATTAAAATGCCTCCAACTTGTCTAAAATGACATTTAAAAATCTAAAAATGATCAAAATGACTTAGAAATGATGGGGCCCTCCTTTTGCATATTTTTTGACTGGCTTTACTCCACCAGAATTGAAAATATCAGCAGAAAAGAGGGGGGAAATTGCAGTGTTGTCTGCCCTGGAGAAGTTTCTTTTTTTGCCCACAAGATGGAGGCAGAGCTCCACAGATTAATTTAGCTGCACTCAGTTGGAACTTTGAAAACTTTCTTTTCAAAAATCCGCTTTTATCTCAGCCAGAAACAGTCATTTTCAACCTGAAGCACAGGTAAGTGGTTTGGTGAGTCCAATAATGAAATTAGTCACTCCTTCAATTTTCTGACGTTTTCCATAGCTTGCCTTAAAAAATCAGAAGGTAAAACAGTGTTATCACAGAAATCCGCTTTTTGGCTGTTTCTCAGCAAGAAACAGTTATTTTGAACCTGAAACACAGGTCTCCCCCCCCCCCACCCATTACCGGGAGTGCATCACTGCGCCTTGCTGTGGACAAAATGAGGTACTGCACATTCGCCTAAAAGGCAGAATGACAGCATTAAAATGTCTCCAACTGCTCTCAAATAAAGTGTAAAAATCTGAAAATAAACACAATTCCTTCACAAAAATGGACTTTGTCTTTTGAGCATCTTTTGCCTTCATTTGCTTCAGCCAAATTAGAAACATGAGAAGAAAAGAGGGGAAAATCTCACTCCAGACTCAGCCAAAAACAGCAGCCGAAGTGCCGCATTAAAATTGCTCAAACTTGTCTAAAATCACAATCTAAAAATCTAAAAATGATCAAAATGGCTTAGCAATGATGCAGCCTGCCTTTTGCACGTGTTTTTCCTGGCTTTACTTCAGCAAAATGAAAGAAAAGAGGAGAAAATTGCACTTCAGCCAGGGTTAAAAAGCAGCAGAAATACTGCATTAAAAGGCCCCCAACTTGTCTAAAATGACATTTAAAAATCTAAAAATGATCAAAATGACTTAGAAATTATGGGGCCCTCCTTTTGCATATTTTTTGACTGGCTTTGCCCACAAGATGGAGGCAGAGCTCCACGGATGAATTTAGCTGCACTCAGTTGGAACTTTGAAAACTTTCTAAGTGTTTTGGTGAGTCCATTAATGAAAGGAGT
>NW_026906543.1:0-12000 GCF_033807715.1 Cololabis saira | reverse complement strand
GTGACTGCATTTTGTGTTGATTCGCTGCATATTTTCGTGTATTAAGTTAGTCTTTTCTAATCAAAGATGTAACTGATTATAATTTCATTACTCAGACAATTTTGGTGTTAATATTGTTTGTATTTTGTTTCTTGTGTAGACCACACAGATTCCTCCAGCCTAATAAACTGGTAAAAGGAAAGTTCTGCCCCCCTCGTGTTTGGTCAAACACCCCTTGGCGACGTCAAGGGGCGACAGTGACAGTGACAATGCCGCATTAAAATTGCTCAAACTTGTCTAAAATCACAATCTAAAAATCTAAAAATGATCAAAATGGCTTAGCAATGGTGCAGCCTGCCTTTTGCACGTGTTTTTCCTGGCTTTACATCAGCAAAATGAAAGAAAAGAGGAGAAAATTGCACTTCAGCCAGGGTTAAAAAGCAGCAGAAATACTGCATTAAAATGCCTCCAACTTGTCTAAAATGACATTTAAAAATCTAAAAATGATCAAAATGACTTATAAATGATGGGCCCCTCCTTTTGCATATTTTTTGACTGGCTTTACTCCACCAGAATTGAAAATATCAGCAGAAAAGAGGGGGGAAATTGGAGTGTTGTCTGCCCTGGAGAAGTTTCTTTTTTTGCCCACAAGATGGAGGCAGAGCTCCACAGATGAATTTAGCTGCACTCAGTTAGAACTTTGAAAACTTTCTAAGTGGTTTGGTGAGTCCATTAATGAAAGGAGTCACTCTTTCAATAGCTTTTCTTAAAAAATCAGAAGGTAAAACAGTGTTTTCACAGAAATCCGCTTTTTAGCTTTATCTCAGCCAGAAACGATAATTTTGAACCTGAAACACAGGTAAGTGGTTTGGTGAGTCCAATAATGAAAGGAGTCACTCAAATCAACTATATAGACTCCCTCCTTCAATTTTCTGACGTTTTCAATAGCTTGCCTTAAAAAATCAGAAGGTAAAACAGTGTTTTCACAAAAATCCGCTTTTATCTCAGCCAGAAACAGTCATTTTCAACCTGAAACACAGGTAAGTGGTTTGGTGAGTCCAATAATGAAATTAGTCACTCAAATCAACTATATAGACTCTCTCCTTCAATTTTCTGACGTTTTCCATAGCTTGCCTTAAAAAATCAGAAGGTAAAACAGTGTTATAACAGAAATCCGCTTTTTGGCTGTTTCTCAGCAAGAAACAGTTATTTTGAACCTGAAACACAGGTCTCCCCCTCCCCCCCCCTCACCCATTACCGGGAGTGCATCACTGCGCCGTGCTGTGGACAAAATGAGGTACTGCACATTCGCCTAAAAGGCAGAATGACAGCATTAAAATGCCTCCAACTAGAATAAAGTGTAAAAATCTGAAAATAAACACAATTCCTTCACAAAAATGGACTTTGTCTTTTGAGCATCTTTTGCCTTCATTTGCTTCAGCCAAATTAGAAACATGAGAAGAAAAGAGGGGAAAATCTCACTCCAGACTCAGCCAAAAACAGCAGCCGAAATGCCGCATTAAAATTACTCAAACTTGTCTAAAATCACAATCTAAAAATCTAAAAATGATCAAAATGGCTTAGCAATGATGCGGCCTGCCTTTTGCACGTGTTTTTCCTGGCTTTACTTCAGCAAAGTGAAAGAAAAGAGGAGAAAATTGCACTTCAGCCAGGGTTAAAAAGCAGCAGAAATACTGCATTAAAATGCCTCCAACTTGTCTAAAATGACATTTAAAAATCTAAAAATGATCAAAATGACTTAGAAATGATGGGGCCCTCCTTTTGCATATTTTTTGACTGGCTTTACTCCACCAGAATTGAAAATATCAGCAGAAAAGAGGGGGGAAATTGCAGTGTTGTCTGCCCTGGAGAAGTTTCTTTTTTTGCCCACAAGATGGAGGCAGAGCTCCACGGATGAATTTAGCTGCACTCAGTTGGAACTTTGAAAACTTTCTAAGTGGTTTGGTGAGTCCAATAATGAATGGAGTCACTCTTTCAATAGCTTGCCTTAAAAAATCAGAAGGTAAAACAGTGTTTTCACAAAAATGGACTTTGTCTTTTGAGCATCTTTTGCCTTCATTTGCTTCAGCCAAATTAGAAACATGAGAAGAAAAGAGGGGAAAATCTCACTCCAGACTCAGCCAAAAACAGCAGCCGAAATGCCGCATTAAAATTACTCAAACTTGTCTAAAATCACAATCTAAAAATCTAAAAATGATCAAAATGGCTTAGCAATGATGCGGCCTGCCTTTTGCACGTGTTTTTCCTGGCTTTACTTCAGCAAAATGAAAGAAAAGAGGAGAAAATTGCACTTCAGCCAGGGTTAAAAAGCAGCAGAAATACTGCATTAAAATGCCTCCAACTTGTCTAAAATGACATTTAAAAATCTAAAAATGATCAAAATGACTTAGAAATGATGGGGCCCTCCTTTTGCATATTTTTTGACTGGCTTTACTCCACCAGAATTGAAAATATCGGCAGAAAAGAGGGGGGAAATTGCAGTGTTGTCTGCCCTGGAGAAGTTTCTTTTTTTGCCCACAAGATGGAGGCAGAGCTCCACGGATGAATTTAGCTGCACTCAGTTGGAACTTTGAAAACTTTCTAATTGGTTTGGTGAGTCCAATAATGAACGGAGTCACTCTTTCAATAGCTTGCCTTAAAAAATCAGAAGGTAAAACAGTGTTTTCACAAAAATGGGCTTTGTCTTTTGAGCATTTTTTGCCTTCATTTGCTTCAGCCAAATTAGAAACATGAGAAGAAAAGAGGGGAAAATCTCACTCCAGACTCAGCCAAAAACAGCAGCCGAAATGCCGCATTAAAATTGCTCAAACTTGTCTAAAATCACAATCTAAAAATCTAAAAATGATCAAAATGGCTTAGCAATGATGCAGCCTGCCTTTTGCACGTGTTTTTCCTGGCTTTACTTCAGCAAAATGAAAGAAAAGAGGAGAAAATTGCACTTCAGCCAGGGTTAAAATGCAGCAGAAATACTGCATTAAAATGCCTCCAACTTGTCTAAAATGACATTTAAAAATCTAAAAATGATCAAAATGACTTAGAAATGATGGGCCCCTCCTTTTGCATATTTTTTCACTGGCTTTACTCCACCAGAATTGAAGATATCAGCAGAAAAGAGGGGGGAAATTGCAGTGTTGTCTGCCCTGGAGAAGTTTCTTTTTTTGCCCACAAGATGGAGGCAGAGCTCCACAGATTAATTTAGCTGCACTCAGTTGGAACTTTGAAAACTTTCTAAGTGGTTTGGTGAGTCCATTAATGAAAGGAGTCACTCTTTCAATAGCTTGCCTTAAAAAATCAGAAGGTAAAACAGTGTTTTCACAAAAATCCGCTTTTAGCTGTAGCTCAGCCAGAAACAGTCATTTTCAACCTGAAACACAGGTAAGTTGTTTGGTGAGTCCAATAATGAAAGGAGTCACTCAAATCAACTATATAGACTCCCTCCTTCAATTTTCTGACGTTTTCAATAGCTTGTCTTAAAAAATCAGAAGGTAAAACAGTGTTTTCACAAAAATCCGCTTTTAGCTGTATCTCAGCCAGAAACGATCATTTTGAACCTGAAACACAGGTAAGTGGTTTGGTGAGTCCAATAATGAAAGGACTCACTCAAATCAACTATATAGACTCCTTCCTTCAATTTTCTGACGTTTTCAATAGCTTTCCTTAAAAAATCAGAAGGTAAAAGAGTGTTTTCACAAAAATCCGCCTTTAGCTTTATCTCAGCCAGAAACAGTCATTTTCAACCTGAAACACAGGTAAGTGGTTTGGTGAGTCCAATAATGAATGGAGTCACTCAAATCAACTATATAGACTCCTTCCTTCAATTATCTGACCTTTTCAATAGCTTGCCTTAAAAAATCAGAAGGTAAAATAGTGTTTTCACAAAAGTCCGCTTTTAGCTGTATCTCAGCCAGAAACATTCATTTTCGACCTGAAACACAAGGTAAGTGGTTTGGTGAGTCCAATAATGAATGGAGTCACTCAAATAAAATATATAGACTCCTTCCTTCAATTATCTGACCTTTTCAATAGCTTGCCTTAAAAAATCAGGAGGTGAAATAGTGTTTTCACAAAAATCCGCTTTTAGCTGTATCTCAGCCAGAAACAGTCATTTTCAACCTGAAACACAGGTAAGTGGTTTGGTGAGTCCAATAATGAAAGGAGTCACTCAAATCAACTATATAGACTCCTTCCTTCAATTTTCTGACCTTTTCAATAGCTTGCCTTAAAAAATAAGAAGGTAAAAGAGTGTTTTCACAAAAATCCGCTTTTAGCTTTATCTCAGCCAGAAACGATCATTTTGAACCTTAAACACAGGTAAGTGGTTTGGTGAGTCCAATAATGAAAGGAGTCACTCAAATCAACTATATAGACTCCTCCCTTCAATTATCTGACCTTTTCAATAGCTTGCCTTAAAAAATCAGAAGGTAAAACAGTGTTATCACAGGAATCCGCTTTTTGGCTGTTTCTCAGCAAGAAACAGTTATTTTGAACCTGAAACACAGGTCCCCCCCCCCCCCCCCACCCATTACCGGGAGTGCATCACTGCGCCGTGCTGTGGACAAAATGAGGTACTGCACATTCGCCTAAAAGGCAGAATAACAGCATTAAAATGTCTCCAACTGCTCTGAAATAAAGTGTAAAAATCTGAAAATGAACACAATTCCTTCACAAAAATGGACTTTGTCTTTTGAGCATCTTTTGCCTTCATTTGCTTCAGCCAAATTAGAAACATGAGAAGAAAAGAGGGGAAAATCTCACTCCAGACTCAGCCAAAAACAGCAGCCGAAATGCTGCATTAAAATTACTGAAACTTGTCTAGAATCACAATCTAAAAATCTAAAAATGATCAAAATGGCTTAGCAATGATGCGGCCTTCCTTTTGCACGTGTTTTTCCTGGCTTTACTTCAGCAAAATGAAAGAAAAGAGGAGAAAATTGCACTTCAGCCAGGGTTAAAATGCAGCAGAAATACTGCATTAAAATGCCTCCAACTTGTCTAAAATGACATTTAAAAATCTAAAAATGATCAAAATCACGTAGAAATGATGGGCCCCTCCTTTTGCATATTTTTTGACTGGCTTTACTCCACCAGAATTGAAAATATCAGCAGAAAAGAGAGGGGAAATTGCAGTGTTGTCTGCCCTGGAGAAGTTTCTTTTTTTGCCCACAAGATGGAGGCAGAGTTCCACAGATTAATTTAGCTGCACTCAGTTGGAACTTTGAAAAGTTTCTATATGGTTTGGTGAGTCCAATAATGAACGGAGTCACTCTTTCAATAGCTTGCCTTAAAAAATCAGAAGGTAAAACAGTGTTTTCACAAAAATGGGCTTTGTCTTTTGAGCATTTTTTGCCTTCATTTGCTTCAGCCAAATTAGAAACATGAGAAGAAAAGAGGGGAAAATCTCACTCCAGACTCAGCCAAAAACAGCAGCCGAAATGCCGCATTAAAATTGCTCAAACTTGTCTAAAATCACAATCTAAAAATCTAAAAATGATCAAAATGGCTTAGCAATGATGCAGCCTGCCTTTTGCACGTGTTTTTCCTGGCTTTACTTCAGCAAAATGAAAGAAAAGAGGAGAAAATTGCACTTCAGCCAGGGTTAAAAAGCAGCAGAAATACTGCATTAAAATGCCTCCAACTTGTCTAAAATGACATTTAAAAATCTAAAAATGATCAAAATGACTTAGAAATGATGGGCCCCTCCTTTTGCATATTTTTTGACTGGCTTTACTCCACCAGAATTGAAAATATCAGCAGAAAAGAGGGGGGAAATTGTAGTGTTGTCTGCCCTGGAGAAGTTTCTTTTTTTGCCCACAAGATGGAGGCAGAGCTCCACAGATGAATTTAGCTGCACTCACTCTGAACTTTGAAAACTTTCTAAGTGGTTTGGTGAGTCCATTAATGAAAGGAGTCACTTTTTCTAGCTTGCCTTAAAAAATCAGAAGGTAAAACAGTGTTTTCACAAAAATCCGCTTTTAGCTGTAGCTCACCCAGAAACAGTCATTTTCAACCTGAAACACAGGTAAGTTGTTTGGTGAGTCCAATAATGAAAGGACTCACTCAAATCAACTATTTAGACTCCCTCCTTCAATTTTCTGACGTTTTCAATAGCTTGCCTTAAAAAGTCAGAAGGTAAAACAGTGTTTTCACAAAAATCCGCTTTTAGCTGTATCTCAGCCAGAAACAGTCATTTTCAACCTGAAACACAGGTAAGTTGTTTGGTGAGTCCAATAATGAAATTAGTCACTCAAATCAACTATATAGACTCCCTCCTTCAATTTTCTGACGTTTTCAATAGCTTGCCTTAAAAAATCAGAAGGTAAAACAGTGTTTTCACAAAAATCCGCTTTTATCTCAGCCAGAAACAGTCATTTTCAACCTGAAACACAGGTAAGTGGTTTGGTGAGTCCAATAATGAAATTAGTCACTCAAATCAACTATATAGACTCTCTCCTTCAATTTTCTGACGTTTTCCATAGCTTGCCTTAAAAAATCAGAAGGTAAAACAGTGTTATCACAGAAATCCGCTTTTTGGCTGTTTCTCAGCAAGGAACAGTTATTTTGAACCTGAAACACAGGTCCCCCCCCCCCCCCCCCCCACCCATTACCGGGACCGCATCACTGCGCCGTGCTGTGGACAAAAAGAGGTACTGCACATTCGCCTAAAAGGCAGAATGACAGCATTAAAATGTCTCCAACTGCTCTGAAATAAAGTGTAAAAATCTGAAAATAAACACAATTCCTTCACAAAAATGGGCTTTGTCTTTTGAGCATTTTTTTCCTTCATTTGCTTCAGCCAAATTAGAAACATGAGAAGAAAAGAAGGGAAAATCTCACTCCAGACTCAGCCAAAAACAGCAGCCGAAATGCCGCATTAAAATTACTCAAACTTGTCTAAAATCACAATCTAAAAATCTAAAAATGATCAAACTGGCTTAGCAATGATGCGGCCTGCCTTTTGCACATGTTTTTCCTGGCTTTACTTCAGCAAAATGAAAGAAAAGAGGAGAAAATTGCACTTCAGCCAGGGTTAAAATGCAGCAGAAATACTGCATTAAAATGCCTCCAACTTGTCTAAAATGACATTTAAAAATCTAAAAATGATCAAAATCACGTAGAAATGATGGGCCCCTCCTTTTGCATATTTTTTGACTGGCTTTACTCCACCAGAATTGAAAATATCAGCAGAAAAGAGGGGGGAAATTGCAGTGTTGTCTGCCCTGGAGAAGTTTCTTTTTTTGCCCACAAGATGGAGGCAGAGCTCCACGGATGAATTTAGCTGCACTCAGTTGGAACTTTGAAAACTTTCTAAGTGGTTTGGTGAGTCCAATAATGAACGGAGTCACTCTTTCAATAGCTTGCCTTAAAAAATCAGAAGGTAAAACAGTGTTTTCACAAAAATGGGCTTTGTCTTTTGAGCATTTTTTGCCTTCATTTGCTTCAGCCAAATTAGAAACATGAGAAGAAAAGAGGGGAAAATCTCACTCCAGACTCAGCCAAAAACAGCAGCCGAAATGCCGCATTAAAATTGCTCAAACTTGTCTAAAATCACAATCTAAAAATCTAAAAATGATCAAAATGGCTTAGCAATGATGCAGCCTGCCTTTTGCACGTGTTTTTCCTGGCTTTACTTCAGCAAAATGAAAGAAAAGAGGAGAAAATTGCACTTCAGCCAGGGTTAAAAAGCAGCAGAAATACTGCATTAAAATGCCTCCAACTTGTCTAAAATGACATTTAAAAATCTAAAAATGATCAAAATGACTTAGAAATGATGGGCCCCTCCTTTTGCATATTTTTTGACTGGCTTTACTCCACCAGAATTGAAAATATCAGCAGAAAAGAGGGGGGAAATTGTAGTGTTGTCTGCCCTGGAGAAGTTTCTTTTTTTGCCCACAAGATGGAGGCAGAGCTCCACAGATGAATTTAGCTGCACTCACTCTGAACTTTGAAAACTTTCTAAGTGGTTTGGTGAGTCCATTAATGAAAGGAGTCACTTTTTCTAGCTTGCCTTAAAAAATCAGAAGGTAAAACAGTGTTTTCACAAAAATCCGCTTTTAGCTGTAGCTCACCCAGAAACAGTCATTTTCAACCTGAAACACAGGTAAGTTGTTTGGTGAGTCCAATAATGAAAGGACTCACTCAAATCAACTATTTAGACTCCCTCCTTCAATTTTCTGACGTTTTCAATAGCTTGCCTTAAAAAGTCAGAAGGTAAAACAGTGTTTTCACAAAAATCCGCTTTTAGCTGTATCTAAGCCAGAAACAGTCATTTTCAACCTGAAACACAGGTAAGTTGTTTGGTGAGTCCAATAATGAAATTAGTCACTCAAATCAACTATATAGACTCCCTCCTTCAATTTTCTGACGTTTTCAATAGCTTGCCTTAAAAAATCAGAAGGTAAAACAGTGTTTTCACAAAAATCCGCTTTTATCTCAGCCAGAAACAGTCATTTTCAACCTGAAACACAGGTAAGTGGTTTGGTGAGTCCAATAATGAAATTAGTCACTCAAATCAACTATATAGACTCTCTCCTTCAATTTTCTGACGTTTTCCATAGCTTGCCTTAAAAAATCAGAAGGTAAAACAGTGTTATCACAGAAATCCGCTTTTTGGCTGTTTCTCAGCAAGGAACAGTTATTTTGAACCTGAAACACAGGTCCCCCCCCCCCCCCCCCCCCACCCATTACCGGGACCGCATCACTGCGCCGTGCTGTGGTCAAAATGAGGTACTGCACATTCGCCTAAAAGGCAGAATGACAGCATTAAAATGTCTCCAACTGCTCTGAAATAAAGTGTAAAAATCTGAAAATAAACACAATTCCTTCACAAAAATGGGCTTTGTCTTTTGAGCATTTTTTTCCTTCATTTGCTTCAGCCAAATTAGAAACATGAGAAGAAAAGAGGGGAAAATCTCACTCCAGACTCAGCCAAAAACAGCAGCCGAAATGCCGCATTAAAATTACTCAAACTTGTCTAAAATCACAATCTAAAAATCTAAAAATGATCAAACTGGCTTAGCAATGATGCGGCCTGCCTTTTGCACATGTTTTTCCTGGCTTTACTTCAGCAAAATGAAAGAAAAGAGGAGAAAATTGCACTTCAGCCAGGGTTAAAATGCAGCAGAAATACTGCATTAAAATGCCTCCAACTTGTCTAAAATGACATTTAAAAATCTAAAAATGATCAAAATCACGTAGAAATGATGGGCCCCTCCTTTTGCATATTTTTTGACTGGCTTTACTCCACCAGAATTGAAAATATCAGCAGAAAAGAGGGGGGAAATTGCAGTGTTGTCTGCCCTGGAGAAGTTTCTTTTTTTGCCCACAAGATGGAGGCAGAGCTCCACGGATGAATTTAGCTGCACTCAGTTGGAACTTTGAAAACTTTCTAAGTGGTTTGGTGAGTCCAATAATGAACGGAGTCACTCTTTCAATAGCTTGCCTTAAAAAATCAGAAGGTAAAACAGTGTTTTCACAAAAATGGGCTTTGTCTTTTGAGCATTTTTTGCCTTCATTTGCTTCAGCCAAATTAGAAACATGAGAAGAAAAGAGGGGAAAATCTCACTCCAGACTCAGCCAAAAACAGCAGCCGAAATGCCGCATTAAAATTGCTCAAACTTGTCTAAAATCACAATCTAAAAATCTAAAAATGATCAAAATGGCTTAGCAATGATGCAGCCTGCCTTTTGCACGTATTTTTCCTGGCTTTACTTCAGCAAAATGAAAGAAAAGAGGAGAAAATTGCACTTCAGCCAGGGTTAAAAAGCAGCAGAAATACTGCATTAAAATGCCTCCAACTTGTCTAAAATGACATTTAAAAATCTAAAAATGATCAAAATGACTTAGAAATGATGGGCCCCTCCTTTTGCATATTTTTTGACTGGCTTTACTCCACCAGAATTGAAAATATCAGCAGAAAAGAGGGGGGAAATTGTAGTGTTGTCTGCCCTGGAGAAGTTTCTTTTTTTGCCCACAAGATGGAGGCAGAGCTCCACAGATGAATTTAGCTGCACTCACTCTGAACTTTGAAAACTTTCTAAGTGGTTTGGTGAGTCCATTAATGAAAGGAGTCACTTTTTCTAGCTTGCCTTAAAAAATCAGAAGGTAAAACAGTGTTTTCACAAAAATCCGCTTTTAGCTGTAGCTCACCCAGAAACAGTCATTTTCAACCTGAAACACAGGTAAGTTGTTTGGTGAGTCCAATAATGAAAGGACTCACTCAAATCAACTATTTAGACTCCCTCCTTCAATTTTCTGACGTTTTCAATAGCTTGCCTTAAAAAGTCAGAAGGTAAAACAGTGTTTTCACAAAAATCCGCTTTTAGCTGTATCTAAGCCAGAAACAGTCATTTTCAACCTGAAACACAGGTAAGTTGTTTGGTGAGTCCAATAATGAAATTAGTCACTCAAATCAACTATATAGACTCCCTCCTTCAATTTTCTGACGTTTTCAATAGCTTGCCTTAAAAAATCAGAAGGTAAAACAGTGTTTTCACAAAAATCCGCTTTTATCTCAGCCAGAAACAGTCATTTTCAACCTGAAACACAGGTAAGTGGTTTGGTGAGTCCAATAATGAAATTAGTCACTCAAATCAACTATATAGACTCTCTCCTTCAATTTTCTGACGTTTTCCATAGCTTGCCTTAAAAAATCAGAAGGTAAAACAGTGTTATCACAGAAATCCGCTTTTTGGCTGTTTCTCAGCAAGGAACAGTTATTTTGAACCTGAAACACAGGTCCCCCCCCCCCCCCCCCCACCCATTACCGGGACCGCATCACTGCGCCGTGCTGTGGACAAAATGAGGTACTGCACATTCGCCTAAAAGGCAGAATGACAGCATTAAAATGTCTCCAACTGCTCTGAAATAAAGTGTAAAAATCTGAAAATAAACACAATTCCTTCACAAAAATGGGCTTTGTCTTTTGAGCATTTTTTTCCTTCATTTGCTTCAGCCAAATTAGAAACATGAGAAGAAAAGAAGGGAAAATCTCACTCCAGACTCAGCCAAAAACAGCAGCCGAAATGCCGCATTAAAATTACTCAAACTTGTCTAAAATCACAATCTAAAAATCTAAAAATGATCAAACTGGCTTAGCAATGATGCGGCCTGCCTTTTGCACATGTTTTTCCTGGCTTTACTTCAGCAAAATGAAAGAAAAGAGGAGAAAATTGCACTTCAGCCAGGGTTAAAATGCAGCAGAAATACTGCATTAAAATGCCTCCAACTTGTCTAAAATGACATTTAAAAATCTAAAAATGATCAAAATGACGTAGAAATGATGGGCCCCTCCTTTTGCATATTTTTTGACTGGCTTTACTCCACCAGAATTGAAAATATCAGCAGAAAAGAGGGGGGAAATTGCAGTGTTGTCTGCCCTGGAGAAGTTTCTTTTTTTGCCCACAAGATGGAGGCAGAGCTCCACAGATTAATTTAGCTGCACTCAGTTGGAACTTTGAAAACTTTCTAAGTGGTTTGGTGAGTCCATTAATGAAAGGAGTCACTCTTTCAATAGCTTGCCTTAAAAAATCAGAAGGTAAAATAGTGTTTTCACAAAAATCCGCTTTTAGCTGTATCTCAGCCAGAAACAGTCATTTTGAACCTGAAACACAGGTAAGTGGTTTGGTGAGTCCAATAATGAAAGGACTCACTCAAATCAACTATATAGACTCCTTCCTTCAATTTTCTGACGTTTTCAATAGCTTGCCTTAAAAAATCAGAAGGTAAAAGAGTGTTTTCACAAAAATCCGCCTTTAGCTTTATTTCAGCCAGAAACAGTCATTTTCAACCTGAAACACAGGTAAGTGGTTTGGTGAGTCCAATAATGAATGGAGTCACTCAAATCAACTATATAGACTCCTTCCTTCAATTATCTGACCTTTTCAATAGCTTGCCTTAAAAAATCAGAAGGTAAAATAGTGTTTTCACAAAAATCCGCTTTTAGCTGTATCTCAGCCAGAAACAGTCATTTTCAACCTGAAACACAAGGTAAGTGGTTTGGTG
>NW_026906542.1:0-12035 GCF_033807715.1 Cololabis saira | reverse complement strand
TTGCGGTCAATATCTTGCGACAGGGTAGCGACCTCTTGACTGGTATCACTTTTAATTTCATCCTTGAATTTTGTCAACCCAATGCGGAGCTCCTTCTTGAAGTCTCGTATGTCGTGGCTGATGCTATCTAGCCCTGCTCTTAGTATTTGATTCTGATCCATAGTCACTGCTACTTGCATGCTCACCTTCTCAACAGTCAGACCTCCTCCATTGTAAGCTGTTCTAATTTTTCTTTCAGTTTTTAGTGTTTTTACCGCTTTAATATCCACTCAATTCCAAGTTTATATTCTTTGTATGTTGAGTTTTTCGATTCGAGTGGGTTTATTTTTACAGACTTGGGTGGCCCAAAAACCAAACCTATCCATTACCCATCTTAGAGGAAGTTGCAAGTGCTGTTTTAAAGTAAATGAGGACTGCACATCAACCAGCTCCATCTGCAAGATGCTCTCATCAATACAAGAAATGGCCTCTTGACAGTCTGACAGTAAATTGAATATCTTGTGATTGTGGACTATTTTGTATAAAAATAAGAAATTTGTGGATGTCAGGGTTAGTTGATCAACATTATTCACAATTCATCACCCGACCAAATATCATCAGCAAAAAAAATCTTGTGTTCATTTTATTCTTAAGGTTGGATAGTGTCTTATCTTAAGTTGAGTAAATGATTCTGAACGTAACCCATGTTCCTGTACATAATAGAATCAAATGAATAAACATTTAAATGGAAGATGTACCAGAGTCCAGGAATACACCCCCCCCCTCCCCCCTCCCGAAACAACCTTACCTGAGGGTCGGAGATACCAGACACACTTTGGTGAGTATCCAAATTCTCCCCTCAAGAATACTGGGGTTGTGCATTGTATGGAACACAGGAGTTGCGGTGCTTTGGAGGAGTCCGGAAGGCAGCAGCTCGCTGTGGCTGGTCCTGTTGGTGCCTGGAGAAGCACCGGGGCACGGGGGGCCGTAACAACCTGGGATGACTGGGAAGGCAGCAGCTCGCTGCGGCTGGTCCTATGCTCTCCCGGGGGGGGCGGGTTAAGTCTGGGGTTAAGTCTGGGGTTAAGTCTGGGGTTAAGTCTGGGGTTAAGTCTGGGGTTAAGTCTGGGGTTAAGTCTGGGGTTAAGTCTGGGGTTAAGTCTGGGGTTAAGTCTGGGGTTAAGTCTGGGGTTAAGTCTGGGGTTAAGTCTGGGGTTAAGTCTGGGGTTAAGTCTGGGGTTAAGTCTGGGGTTAAGTCTGGGGTTAAGTCTGGGGTTAAGTCTGGGGTTAAGTCTGGGGTTAAGTCTGGGGTTAAGTCTGGGGTTAAGTCTGGGGTTAAGTCTGGGGTTAAGTCTGGGGTTAAGTCTGGGGTTAAGTCTGGGGTTAAGTCTGGGGTTAAGTCTGGGGTTAAGTCTGGGGTTAAGTCTGGGGTTAAGTCTGGGGTTAAGTCTGGGGTTAAGTCTGGGGTTAAGTCTGGGGTTAAGTCTGGGGTTAAGTCTGGGGTTAAGTCTGGGGTTAAGTCTGGGGTTAAGTCTGGGGTTAAGTCTGGGGTTAAGTCTGGGGTTAAGTCTGGGGTTAAGTCTGGGGTTAAGTCTGGGGTTAAGTCTGGGGTTAAGTCTGGGGTTAAGTCTGGGGTTAAGTCTGGGGTTAAGTCTGGGGTTAAGTCTGGGGTTAAGTCTGGGGTTAAGTCTGGGGTTAAGTCTGGGGTTAAGTCTGGGGTTAAGTCTGGGGTTAAGTCTGGGGTTAAGTCTGGGGTTAAGTCTGGGGTTAAGTCTGGGGTTAAGTCTGGGGTTAAGTCTGGGGTTAAGTCTGGGGTTAAGTCTGGGGTTAAGTCTGGGGTTAAGTCTGGGGTTAAGTCTGGGGTTAAGTCTGGGGTTAAGTCTGGGGTTAAGTCTGGGGTTAAGTCTGGGGTTAAGTCTGGGGTTAAGTCTGGGGTTAAGTCTGGGGTTAAGTCTGGGGTTAAGTCTGGGGTTAAGTCTGGGGTTAAGTCTGGGGTTAAGTCTGGGGTTAAGTCTGGGGTTAAGTCTGGGGTTAAGTCTGGGGTTAAGTCTGGGGTTAAGTCTGGGGTTAAGTCTGGGGTTAAGTCTGGGGTTAAGTCTGGGGTTAAGTCTGGGGTTAAGTCTGGGGTTAAGTCTGGGGTTAAGTCTGGGGTTAAGTCTGGGGTTAAGTCTGGGGTTAAGTCTGGGGTTAAGTCTGGGGTTAAGTCTGGGGTTAAGTCTGGGGTTAAGTCTGGGGTTAAGTCTGGGGTTAAGTCTGGGGTTAAGTCTGGGGTTAAGTCTGGGGTTAAGTCTGGGGTTAAGTCTGGGGTTAAGTCTGGGGTTAAGTCTGGGGTTAAGTCTGGGGTTAAGTCTGGGGTTAAGTCTGGGGTTAAGTCTGGGGTTAAGTCTGGGGTTAAGTCTGGGGTTAAGTCTGGGGTTAAGTCTGGGGTTAAGTCTGGGGTTAAGTCTGGGGTTAAGTCTGGGGTTAAGTCTGGGGTTAAGTCTGGGGTTAAGTCTGGGGTTAAGTCTGGGGTTAAGTCTGGGGTTAAGTCTGGGGTTAAGTCTGGGGTTAAGTCTGGGGTTAAGTCTGGGGTTAAGTCTGGGGTTAAGTCTGGGGTTAAGTCTGGGGTTAAGTCTGGGGTTAAGTCTGGGGTTAAGTCTGGGGTTAAGTCTGGGGTTAAGTCTGGGGTTAAGTCTGGGGTTAAGTCTGGGGTTAAGTCTGGGGTTAAGTCTGGGGTTAAGTCTGGGGTTAAGTCTGGGGTTAAGTCTGGGGTTAAGTCTGGGGTTAAGTCTGGGGTTAAGTCTGGGGTTAAGTCTGGGGTTAAGTCTGGGGTTAAGTCTGGGGTTAAGTCTGGGGTTAAGTCTGGGGTTAAGTCTGGGGTTAAGTCTGGGGTTAAGTCTGGGGTTAAGTCTGGGGTTAAGTCTGGGGTTAAGTCTGGGGTTAAGTCTGGGGTTAAGTCTGGGGTTAAGTCTGGGGTTAAGTCTGGGGTTAAGTCTGGGGTTAAGTCTGGGGTTAAGTCTGGGGTTAAGTCTGGGGTTAAGTCTGGGGTTAAGTCTGGGGTTAAGTCTGGGGTTAAGTCTGGGGTTAAGTCTGGGGTTAAGTCTGGGGTTAAGTCTGGGGTTAAGTCTGGGGTTAAGTCTGGGGTTAAGTCTGGGGTTAAGTCTGGGGTTAAGTCTGGGGTTAAGTCTGGGGTTAAGTCTGGGGTTAAGTCTGGGGTTAAGTCTGGGGTTAAGTCTGGGGTTAAGTCTGGGGTTAAGTCTGGGGTTAAGTCTGGGGTTAAGTCTGGGGTTAAGTCTGGGGTTAAGTCTGGGGTTAAGTCTGGGGTTAAGTCTGGGGTTAAGTCTGGGGTTAAGTCTGGGGTTAAGTCTGGGGTTAAGTCTGGGGTTAAGTCTGGGGTTAAGTCTGGGGTTAAGTCTGGGGTTAAGTCTGGGGTTAAGTCTGGGGTTAAGTCTGGGGTTAAGTCTGGGGTTAAGTCTGGGGTTAAGTCTGGGGTTAAGTCTGGGGTTAAGTCTGGGGTTAAGTCTGGGGTTAAGTCTGGGGTTAAGTCTGGGGTTAAGTCTGGGGTTAAGTCTGGGGTTAAGTCTGGGGTTAAGTCTGGGGTTAAGTCTGGGGTTAAGTCTGGGGTTAAGTCTGGGGTTAAGTCTGGGGTTAAGTCTGGGGTTAAGTCTGGGGTTAAGTCTGGGGTTAAGTCTGGGGTTAAGTCTGGGGTTAAGTCTGGGGTTAAGTCTGGGGTTAAGTCTGGGGTTAAGTCTGGGGTTAAGTCTGGGGTTAAGTCTGGGGTTAAGTCTGGGGTTAAGTCTGGGGTTAAGTCTGGGGTTAAGTCTGGGGTTAAGTCTGGGGTTAAGTCTGGGGTTAAGTCTGGGGTTAAGTCTGGGGTTAAGTCTGGGGTTAAGTCTGGGGTTAAGTCTGGGGTTAAGTCTGGGGTTAAGTCTGGGGTTAAGTCTGGGGTTAAGTCTGGGGTTAAGTCTGGGGTTAAGTCTGGGGTTAAGTCTGGGGTTAAGTCTGGGGTTAAGTCTGGGGTTAAGTCTGGGGTTAAGTCTGGGGTTAAGTCTGGGGTTAAGTCTGGGGTTAAGTCTGGGGTTAAGTCTGGGGTTAAGTCTGGGGTTAAGTCTGGGGTTAAGTCTGGGGTTAAGTCTGGGGTTAAGTCTGGGGTTAAGTCTGGGGTTAAGTCTGGGGTTAAGTCTGGGGTTAAGTCTGGGGTTAAGTCTGGGGTTAAGTCTGGGGTTAAGTCTGGGGTTAAGTCTGGGGTTAAGTCTGGGGTTAAGTCTGGGGTTAAGTCTGGGGTTAAGTCTGGGGTTAAGTCTGGGGTTAAGTCTGGGGTTAAGTCTGGGGTTAAGTCTGGGGTTAAGTCTGGGGTTAAGTCTGGGGTTAAGTCTGGGGTTAAGTCTGGGGTTAAGTCTGGGGTTAAGTCTGGGGTTAAGTCTGGGGTTAAGTCTGGGGTTAAGTCTGGGGTTAAGTCTGGGGTTAAGTCTGGGGTTAAGTCTGGGGTTAAGTCTGGGGTTAAGTCTGGGGTTAAGTCTGGGGTTAAGTCTGGGGTTAAGTCTGGGGTTAAGTCTGGGGTTAAGTCTGGGGTTAAGTCTGGGGTTAAGTCTGGGGTTAAGTCTGGGGTTAAGTCTGGGGTTAAGTCTGGGGTTAAGTCTGGGGTTAAGTCTGGGGTTAAGTCTGGGGTTAAGTCTGGGGTTAAGTCTGGGGTTAAGTCTGGGGTTAAGTCTGGGGTTAAGTCTGGGGTTAAGTCTGGGGTTAAGTCTGGGGTTAAGTCTGGGGTTAAGTCTGGGGTTAAGTCTGGGGTTAAGTCTGGGGTTAAGTCTGGGGTTAAGTCTGGGGTTAAGTCTGGGGTTAAGTCTGGGGTTAAGTCTGGGGTTAAGTCTGGGGTTAAGTCTGGGGTTAAGTCTGGGGTTAAGTCTGGGGTTAAGTCTGGGGTTAAGTCTGGGGTTAAGTCTGGGGTTAAGTCTGGGGTTAAGTCTGGGGTTAAGTCTGGGGTTAAGTCTGGGGTTAAGTCTGGGGTTAAGTCTGGGGTTAAGTCTGGGGTTAAGTCTGGGGTTAAGTCTGGGGTTAAGTCTGGGGTTAAGTCTGGGGTTAAGTCTGGGGTTAAGTCTGGGGTTAAGTCTGGGGTTAAGTCTGGGGTTAAGTCTGGGGTTAAGTCTGGGGTTAAGTCTGGGGTTAAGTCTGGGGTTAAGTCTGGGGTTAAGTCTGGGGTTAAGTCTGGGGTTAAGTCTGGGGTTAAGTCTGGGGTTAAGTCTGGGGTTAAGTCTGGGGTTAAGTCTGGGGTTAAGTCTGGGGTTAAGTCTGGGGTTAAGTCTGGGGTTAAGTCTGGGGTTAAGTCTGGGGTTAAGTCTGGGGTTAAGTCTGGGGTTAAGTCTGGGGTTAAGTCTGGGGTTAAGTCTGGGGTTAAGTCTGGGGTTAAGTCTGGGGTTAAGTCTGGGGTTAAGTCTGGGGTTAAGTCTGGGGTTAAGTCTGGGGTTAAGTCTGGGGTTAAGTCTGGGGTTAAGTCTGGGGTTAAGTCTGGGGTTAAGTCTGGGGTTAAGTCTGGGGTTAAGTCTGGGGTTAAGTCTGGGGTTAAGTCTGGGGTTAAGTCTGGGGTTAAGTCTGGGGTTAAGTCTGGGGTTAAGTCTGGGGTTAAGTCTGGGGTTAAGTCTGGGGTTAAGTCTGGGGTTAAGTCTGGGGTTAAGTCTGGGGTTAAGTCTGGGGTTAAGTCTGGGGTTAAGTCTGGGGTTAAGTCTGGGGTTAAGTCTGGGGTTAAGTCTGGGGTTAAGTCTGGGGTTAAGTCTGGGGTTAAGTCTGGGGTTAAGTCTGGGGTTAAGTCTGGGGTTAAGTCTGGGGTTAAGTCTGGGGTTAAGTCTGGGGTTAAGTCTGGGGTTAAGTCTGGGGTTAAGTCTGGGGTTAAGTCTGGGGTTAAGTCTGGGGTTAAGTCTGGGGTTAAGTCTGGGGTTAAGTCTGGGGTTAAGTCTGGGGTTAAGTCTGGGGTTAAGTCTGGGGTTAAGTCTGGGGTTAAGTCTGGGGTTAAGTCTGGGGTTAAGTCTGGGGTTAAGTCTGGGGTTAAGTCTGGGGTTAAGTCTGGGGTTAAGTCTGGGGTTAAGTCTGGGGTTAAGTCTGGGGTTAAGTCTGGGGTTAAGTCTGGGGTTAAGTCTGGGGTTAAGTCTGGGGTTAAGTCTGGGGTTAAGTCTGGGGTTAAGTCTGGGGTTAAGTCTGGGGTTAAGTCTGGGGTTAAGTCTGGGGTTAAGTCTGGGGTTAAGTCTGGGGTTAAGTCTGGGGTTAAGTCTGGGGTTAAGTCTGGGGTTAAGTCTGGGGTTAAGTCTGGGGTTAAGTCTGGGGTTAAGTCTGGGGTTAAGTCTGGGGTTAAGTCTGGGGTTAAGTCTGGGGTTAAGTCTGGGGTTAAGTCTGGGGTTAAGTCTGGGGTTAAGTCTGGGGTTAAGTCTGGGGTTAAGTCTGGGGTTAAGTCTGGGGTTAAGTCTGGGGTTAAGTCTGGGGTTAAGTCTGGGGTTAAGTCTGGGGTTAAGTCTGGGGTTAAGTCTGGGGTTAAGTCTGGGGTTAAGTCTGGGGTTAAGTCTGGGGTTAAGTCTGGGGTTAAGTCTGGGGTTAAGTCTGGGGTTAAGTCTGGGGTTAAGTCTGGGGTTAAGTCTGGGGTTAAGTCTGGGGTTAAGTCTGGGGTTAAGTCTGGGGTTAAGTCTGGGGTTAAGTCTGGGGTTAAGTCTGGGGTTAAGTCTGGGGTTAAGTCTGGGGTTAAGTCTGGGGTTAAGTCTGGGGTTAAGTCTGGGGTTAAGTCTGGGGTTAAGTCTGGGGTTAAGTCTGGGGTTAAGTCTGGGGTTAAGTCTGGGGTTAAGTCTGGGGTTAAGTCTGGGGTTAAGTCTGGGGTTAAGTCTGGGGTTAAGTCTGGGGTTAAGTCTGGGGTTAAGTCTGGGGTTAAGTCTGGGGTTAAGTCTGGGGTTAAGTCTGGGGTTAAGTCTGGGGTTAAGTCTGGGGTTAAGTCTGGGGTTAAGTCTGGGGTTAAGTCTGGGGTTAAGTCTGGGGTTAAGTCTGGGGTTAAGTCTGGGGTTAAGTCTGGGGTTAAGTCTGGGGTTAAGTCTGGGGTTAAGTCTGGGGTTAAGTCTGGGGTTAAGTCTGGGGTTAAGTCTGGGGTTAAGTCTGGGGTTAAGTCTGGGGTTAAGTCTGGGGTTAAGTCTGGGGTTAAGTCTGGGGTTAAGTCTGGGGTTAAGTCTGGGGTTAAGTCTGGGGTTAAGTCTGGGGTTAAGTCTGGGGTTAAGTCTGGGGTTAAGTCTGGGGTTAAGTCTGGGGTTAAGTCTGGGGTTAAGTCTGGGGTTAAGTCTGGGGTTAAGTCTGGGGTTAAGTCTGGGGTTAAGTCTGGGGTTAAGTCTGGGGTTAAGTCTGGGGTTAAGTCTGGGGTTAAGTCTGGGGTTAAGTCTGGGGTTAAGTCTGGGGTTAAGTCTGGGGTTAAGTCTGGGGTTAAGTCTGGGGTTAAGTCTGGGGTTAAGTCTGGGGTTAAGTCTGGGGTTAAGTCTGGGGTTAAGTCTGGGGTTAAGTCTGGGGTTAAGTCTGGGGTTAAGTCTGGGGTTAAGTCTGGGGTTAAGTCTGGGGTTAAGTCTGGGGTTAAGTCTGGGGTTAAGTCTGGGGTTAAGTCTGGGGTTAAGTCTGGGGTTAAGTCTGGGGTTAAGTCTGGGGTTAAGTCTGGGGTTAAGTCTGGGGTTAAGTCTGGGGTTAAGTCTGGGGTTAAGTCTGGGGTTAAGTCTGGGGTTAAGTCTGGGGTTAAGTCTGGGGTTAAGTCTGGGGTTAAGTCTGGGGTTAAGTCTGGGGTTAAGTCTGGGGTTAAGTCTGGGGTTAAGTCTGGGGTTAAGTCTGGGGTTAAGTCTGGGGTTAAGTCTGGGGTTAAGTCTGGGGTTAAGTCTGGGGTTAAGTCTGGGGTTAAGTCTGGGGTTAAGTCTGGGGTTAAGTCTGGGGTTAAGTCTGGGGTTAAGTCTGGGGTTAAGTCTGGGGTTAAGTCTGGGGTTAAGTCTGGGGTTAAGTCTGGGGTTAAGTCTGGGGTTAAGTCTGGGGTTAAGTCTGGGGTTAAGTCTGGGGTTAAGTCTGGGGTTAAGTCTGGGGTTAAGTCTGGGGTTAAGTCTGGGGTTAAGTCTGGGGTTAAGTCTGGGGTTAAGTCTGGGGTTAAGTCTGGGGTTAAGTCTGGGGTTAAGTCTGGGGTTAAGTCTGGGGTTAAGTCTGGGGTTAAGTCTGGGGTTAAGTCTGGGGTTAAGTCTGGGGTTAAGTCTGGGGTTAAGTCTGGGGTTAAGTCTGGGGTTAAGTCTGGGGTTAAGTCTGGGGTTAAGTCTGGGGTTAAGTCTGGGGTTAAGTCTGGGGTTAAGTCTGGGGTTAAGTCTGGGGTTAAGTCTGGGGTTAAGTCTGGGGTTAAGTCTGGGGTTAAGTCTGGGGTTAAGTCTGGGGTTAAGTCTGGGGTTAAGTCTGGGGTTAAGTCTGGGGTTAAGTCTGGGGTTAAGTCTGGGGTTAAGTCTGGGGTTAAGTCTGGGGTTAAGTCTGGGGTTAAGTCTGGGGTTAAGTCTGGGGTTAAGTCTGGGGTTAAGTCTGGGGTTAAGTCTGGGGTTAAGTCTGGGGTTAAGTCTGGGGTTAAGTCTGGGGTTAAGTCTGGGGTTAAGTCTGGGGTTAAGTCTGGGGTTAAGTCTGGGGTTAAGTCTGGGGTTAAGTCTGGGGTTAAGTCTGGGGTTAAGTCTGGGGTTAAGTCTGGGGTTAAGTCTGGGGTTAAGTCTGGGGTTAAGTCTGGGGTTAAGTCTGGGGTTAAGTCTGGGGTTAAGTCTGGGGTTAAGTCTGGGGTTAAGTCTGGGGTTAAGTCTGGGGTTAAGTCTGGGGTTAAGTCTGGGGTTAAGTCTGGGGTTAAGTCTGGGGTTAAGTCTGGGGTTAAGTCTGGGGTTAAGTCTGGGGTTAAGTCTGGGGTTAAGTCTGGGGTTAAGTCTGGGGTTAAGTCTGGGGTTAAGTCTGGGGTTAAGTCTGGGGTTAAGTCTGGGGTTAAGTCTGGGGTTAAGTCTGGGGTTAAGTCTGGGGTTAAGTCTGGGGTTAAGTCTGGGGTTAAGTCTGGGGTTAAGTCTGGGGTTAAGTCTGGGGTTAAGTCTGGGGTTAAGTCTGGGGTTAAGTCTGGGGTTAAGTCTGGGGTTAAGTCTGGGGTTAAGTCTGGGGTTAAGTCTGGGGTTAAGTCTGGGGTTAAGTCTGGGGTTAAGTCTGGGGTTAAGTCTGGGGTTAAGTCTGGGGTTAAGTCTGGGGTTAAGTCTGGGGTTAAGTCTGGGGTTAAGTCTGGGGTTAAGTCTGGGGTTAAGTCTGGGGTTAAGTCTGGGGTTAAGTCTGGGGTTAAGTCTGGGGTTAAGTCTGGGGTTAAGTCTGGGGTTAAGTCTGGGGTTAAGTCTGGGGTTAAGTCTGGGGTTAAGTCTGGGGTTAAGTCTGGGGTTAAGTCTGGGGTTAAGTCTGGGGTTAAGTCTGGGGTTAAGTCTGGGGTTAAGTCTGGGGTTAAGTCTGGGGTTAAGTCTGGGGTTAAGTCTGGGGTTAAGTCTGGGGTTAAGTCTGGGGTTAAGTCTGGGGTTAAGTCTGGGGTTAAGTCTGGGGTTAAGTCTGGGGTTAAGTCTGGGGTTAAGTCTGGGGTTAAGTCTGGGGTTAAGTCTGGGGTTAAGTCTGGGGTTAAGTCTGGGGTTAAGTCTGGGGTTAAGTCTGGGGTTAAGTCTGGGGTTAAGTCTGGGGTTAAGTCTGGGGTTAAGTCTGGGGTTAAGTCTGGGGTTAAGTCTGGGGTTAAGTCTGGGGTTAAGTCTGGGGTTAAGTCTGGGGTTAAGTCTGGGGTTAAGTCTGGGGTTAAGTCTGGGGTTAAGTCTGGGGTTAAGTCTGGGGTTAAGTCTGGGGTTAAGTCTGGGGTTAAGTCTGGGGTTAAGTCTGGGGTTAAGTCTGGGGTTAAGTCTGGGGTTAAGTCTGGGGTTAAGTCTGGGGTTAAGTCTGGGGTTAAGTCTGGGGTTAAGTCTGGGGTTAAGTCTGGGGTTAAGTCTGGGGTTAAGTCTGGGGTTAAGTCTGGGGTTAAGTCTGGGGTTAAGTCTGGGGTTAAGTCTGGGGTTAAGTCTGGGGTTAAGTCTGGGGTTAAGTCTGGGGTTAAGTCTGGGGTTAAGTCTGGGGTTAAGTCTGGGGTTAAGTCTGGGGTTAAGTCTGGGGTTAAGTCTGGGGTTAAGTCTGGGGTTAAGTCTGGGGTTAAGTCTGGGGTTAAGTCTGGGGTTAAGTCTGGGGTTAAGTCTGGGGTTAAGTCTGGGGTTAAGTCTGGGGTTAAGTCTGGGGTTAAGTCTGGGGTTAAGTCTGGGGTTAAGTCTGGGGTTAAGTCTGGGGTTAAGTCTGGGGTTAAGTCTGGGGTTAAGTCTGGGGTTAAGTCTGGGGTTAAGTCTGGGGTTAAGTCTGGGGTTAAGTCTGGGGTTAAGTCTGGGGTTAAGTCTGGGGTTAAGTCTGGGGTTAAGTCTGGGGTTAAGTCTGGGGTTAAGTCTGGGGTTAAGTCTGGGGTTAAGTCTGGGGTTAAGTCTGGGGTTAAGTCTGGGGTTAAGTCTGGGGTTAAGTCTGGGGTTAAGTCTGGGGTTAAGTCTGGGGTTAAGTCTGGGGTTAAGTCTGGGGTTAAGTCTGGGGTTAAGTCTGGGGTTAAGTCTGGGGTTAAGTCTGGGGTTAAGTCTGGGGTTAAGTCTGGGGTTAAGTCTGGGGTTAAGTCTGGGGTTAAGTCTGGGGTTAAGTCTGGGGTTAAGTCTGGGGTTAAGTCTGGGGTTAAGTCTGGGGTTAAGTCTGGGGTTAAGTCTGGGGTTAAGTCTGGGGTTAAGTCTGGGGTTAAGTCTGGGGTTAAGTCTGGGGTTAAGTCTGGGGTTAAGTCTGGGGTTAAGTCTGGGGTTAAGTCTGGGGTTAAGTCTGGGGTTAAGTCTGGGGTTAAGTCTGGGGTTAAGTCTGGGGTTAAGTCTGGGGTTAAGTCTGGGGTTAAGTCTGGGGTTAAGTCTGGGGTTAAGTCTGGGGTTAAGTCTGGGGTTAAGTCTGGGGTTAAGTCTGGGGTTAAGTCTGGGGTTAAGTCTGGGGTTAAGTCTGGGGTTAAGTCTGGGGTTAAGTCTGGGGTTAAGTCTGGGGTTAAGTCTGGGGTTAAGTCTGGGGTTAAGTCTGGGGTTAAGTCTGGGGTTAAGTCTGGGGTTAAGTCTGGGGTTAAGTCTGGGGTTAAGTCTGGGGTTAAGTCTGGGGTTAAGTCTGGGGTTAAGTCTGGGGTTAAGTCTGGGGTTAAGTCTGGGGTTAAGTCTGGGGTTAAGTCTGGGGTTAAGTCTGGGGTTAAGTCTGGGGTTAAGTCTGGGGTTAAGTCTGGGGTTAAGTCTGGGGTTAAGTCTGGGGTTAAGTCTGGGGTTAAGTCTGGGGTTAAGTCTGGGGTTAAGTCTGGGGTTAAGTCTGGGGTTAAGTCTGGGGTTAAGTCTGGGGTTAAGTCTGGGGTTAAGTCTGGGGTTAAGTCTGGGGTTAAGTCTGGGGTTAAGTCTGGGGTTAAGTCTGGGGTTAAGTCTGGGGTTAAGTCTGGGGTTAAGTCTGGGGTTAAGTCTGGGGTTAAGTCTGGGGTTAAGTCTGGGGTTAAGTCTGGGGTTAAGTCTGGGGTTAAGTCTGGGGTTAAGTCTGGGGTTAAGTCTGGGGTTAAGTCTGGGGTTAAGTCTGGGGTTAAGTCTGGGGTTAAGTCTGGGGTTAAGTCTGGGGTTAAGTCTGGGGTTAAGTCTGGGGTTAAGTCTGGGGTTAAGTCTGGGGTTAAGTCTGGGGTTAAGTCTGGGGTTAAGTCTGGGGTTAAGTCTGGGGTTAAGTCTGGGGTTAAGTCTGGGGTTAAGTCTGGGGTTAAGTCTGGGGTTAAGTCTGGGGTTAAGTCTGGGGTTAAGTCTGGGGTTAAGTCTGGGGTTAAGTCTGGGGTTAAGTCTGGGGTTAAGTCTGGGGTTAAGTCTGGGGTTAAGTCTGGGGTTAAGTCTGGGGTTAAGTCTGGGGTTAAGTCTGGGGTTAAGTCTGGGGTTAAGTCTGGGGTTAAGTCTGGGGTTAAGTCTGGGGTTAAGTCTGGGGTTAAGTCTGGGGTTAAGTCTGGGGTTAAG
>NW_026906541.1:0-12055 GCF_033807715.1 Cololabis saira | reverse complement strand
CAGAGCCGCAACAAGTCAAGACAGAGTCAACAAGTCAAGACAGAGCTGCAACAAGTCAAGACAGAGCTGCAACAAGTCAAGACAGAGCCGCAACAAGTCAAGACAGAGCTGCAACAAGTCAAGACAGAGTCAACAAGTCAAGACAGAGCTGCAACAAGTCAAGACAGAGTCAACAAGTCAAGACAGAGCTGCAACAAGTCAAGACAGAGTCAACAAGTCAAGACAGAGCTGTAACAAGTCAAGACAGAGTCAACAAGTCAAGACAGAGCTGCAACAAGTCAAGACAGAGCCGCAACAAGTCAAGACAGAGCTGCAACAAGTCAAGACAGAGTCAACAAGTCAAGACAGAGCTGCAACAAGTCAAGACAGAGTCAACAAGTCAAGACAGAGCTGCAACAAGTCAAGACAGAGTCAACAAGTCAAGACAGAGCTGCAACAAGTCAAGACAGAGTCAACAAGTCAAGACAGAGCTGTAACAAGTCAAGACAGAGTCAACAAGTCAAGACAGAGCTGCAACAAGTCAAGACAGAGCCGCAACAAGTCAAGACAGAGTCAACAAGTCAAGACAGAGCTGCAACAAGTCAAGACAGAGTCAAA
The DNA here is from genome assembly GCF_033807715.1 of Cololabis saira. Lineage (NCBI taxonomy): Eukaryota > Metazoa > Chordata > Actinopteri > Beloniformes > Belonidae > Cololabis > Cololabis saira. The sequence continues at coordinate 11,458 of NW_026906541.1, read as the reverse complement.
AAGTGAAGACAGAGCCGCAACAAGTCAAGACAGAGTCAACAAGTCAAGACAGAGCTGCAACAAGTCAAGACAGAGCTGCAACAAGTCAAGACAGAGCTGCAACAAGTCAAGACAGAGCTGCAACAAGTCAAGACAGAGCTGCAACAAGTCAAGACAGAGTCAACAAGTCAAGACAGAGCTGCAACAAGTCAAGACAGAGCTGCAGCAAGTCAAGACAGAGTCAACAAGTCAAGACAGAGCCGCAACAAGTCAAGACAGAGCTGCAACAAGTCAAGACAGAGCTGCAACAAGTCAAGACAGAGCTGCAACAAGTCAAGACAGAGTCAACAAGTCAAGACAGAGCCAACAAGTCAAGACAGAGTCAACAAGTCAAGACAGAGCTGCAACAAGTCAAGACAGAGTCAACAAGTCAAGACAGAGTCAACAAGTCAAGACAGAGTCAACAAGTCAAGACAGAGCTGTAACAAGTCAAGACAGAGCTGCAACAAGTCAAGACAGAGCTGCAACAAGTCAAGACAGAGCTGCAACAAGTCAAGACAGAGTCAACAAGTCAAGACAGAGCTGCAACAAGTCAAGACAGAGTCAACAAGTCAAGACAGAGCTGTAACAAGTCAAGACAGAGCTGCAACAAGTCAAGACAGAGTCAACAAGTCAAGACAGAGCTGTAACAAGTCAAGACAGAGCTGCAACAAGTCAAGACAGAGTCAACAAGTCAAGACAGAGCTGTAACAAGTCAAGACAGAGCCAACAAGTCAAGACAGAGTCAACAAGTCAAGACAGAGTCAACAAGTCAAGACAGAGCTGTAACAAGTCAAGACAGAGCTGCAACAAGTCAAGACAGAGTCAACAAGTCAAGACAGAGCTGTAACAAGTCAAGACAGAGCCAACAAGTCAAGACAGAGTCAACAAGTCAAGACAGAGCTGTAACAAGTCAAGACAGAGCTGCAACAAGTCAAGACAGAACTGTAACAAGTCAAGACAGAGCTGCAACAAGTCAAGACAGAACTGCAACAAGTCAAGACAGAGCTGCAACAAGTCAAGACAGAACTGTAACAAGTCAAGACAGAGCTGCAACAAGTCAAGACAGAGTCAACAAGTCAAGACAGAGCCAACAAGTCAAGACAGAGCTGCAACAAGTCAAGACAGAGTCAACAAGTCAAGACAGAGTCAACAAGTCAAGACAGAGTCAACAAGTCAAGACAGAGTCAACAAGTCAAGACAGAGCCGCAACAAGTCAAGACAGAGCCGCAACAAGTCAAGACAGAGCTGCAACAAGTCAAGACAGAGCTGCAACAAGTCAAGACAGAGCTGCAACAAGTCAAGACAGAGCCAACAAGTCAAGACAGAGCTGCAACAAGTCAAGACAGAGCTGTAACAAGTCAAGACAGAGTCAACAAGTCAAGACAGAGTCAACAAGTCAAGACAGAGCCGCAACAAGTCAAGACAGAGCCGCAACAAGTCAAGACAGAGTCAACAAGTCATGACAGAGCTGCAACAAGTCAAGACAGAGTCAACAAGTCAAGACAGAGTCAACAAGTCAAGACAGAGCCGCAACAAGTCAAGACAGAGCTGCAACAAGTCAAGACAGAGCTGCAACAAGTCAAGACAGAGTCAACAAGTCAAGACAGAGCTGCAACAAGTCAAGACAGAGCTGCAACAAGTCAAGACAGAGTCAACAAGTCAAGACAGAGCTGCAACAAGTCAAGACAGAGCTGCAACAAGTCAAGACAGAGCTGCAACAAGTCAAGACAGAGCTGCAACAAGTCAAGACAGAGTCAACAAGTCAAGACAGAGCTGCAACAAGTCAAGACAGAGCTGCAACAAGTCAAGACAGAGTCAACAAGTCAAGACAGAGTCAACAAGTCAAGACAGAGCTGTAACAAGTCAAGACAGAGTCAACAAGTCAAGACAGAGTCAACAAGTCAAGACAGAGCTGCAACAAGTCAAGACAGAGCCGCAACAAGTCAAGACAGAGTCAACAAGTCAAGACAGAGCCGCAACAAGTCAAGACAGAGCAACAACAAGTCAAGACAGAGCTGCAACAAGTCAAGACAGAGCTGCAACAAGTCAAGACAGAGCCGCAACAAGTCAAGACAGAGCCGCAACAAGTCAAGACAGAGCTGCAACAAGTCAAGACAGAGTCAACAAGTCAAGACAGAGCTGCAACAAGTCAAGACAGAGCTGCAACAAGTCAAGACAGAGCTGCAACAAGTCAAGACAGAGTCAACAAGTCAAGACAGAGCTGCAACAAGTCAAGACAGAGTCAACAAGTCAAGACAGAGTCAACAAGTCAAGACAGAGCTGCAACAAGTCAAGACAGAGTCAACAAGTCAAGACAGAGCTGCAACAAGTCAAGACAGAGCTGCAACAAGTCAAGACAGAGCTGCAACAAGTCAAGACAGAGTCAACAAGTCAAGACAGAGTCAACAAGTCAAGACAGAGCTGCAACAAGTCAAGACAGAGCTGTAACAAGTCAAGACAGAGTCAACAAGTCAAGACAGAGCTGCAACAAGTCAAGACAGAGCCGCAACAAGTCAAGACAGAGCTGCAACAAGTCAAGACAGAGCCGCAACAAGTCAAGACAGAGTCAACAAGTCAAGACAGAGCCTCAACAAGTCAAGACAGAGCTGCAAAAAGTCAAGACAGAGCTGCAACAAGTCAAGACAGAGTCAACAAGTCAAGACAGAGCTGCAACAAGTCAAGACAGAGCCGCAACAAGTCAAGACAGAGCTGCAACAAGTCAAGACAGAGCTGCAACAAGTCAAGACAGAGCCGCAACAAGTCAAGACAGAGCTGCAACAAGTCAAGACAGAGCTGCAACAAGTCAAGACAGAGCTGCAACAAGTCAAGACAGAGTCAACAAGTCAAGACAGAGCCGCAACAAGTCAAGACAGAGCCGCAACAAGTCAAGACAGAGCCGCAACAAGTCAAGACAGAGTCAACAAGTCAAGACAGAGCCAACAAGTCAAGACAGAGCTGCAACAAGTCAAGACAGAGCTGCAACAAGTCAAGACAGAGCTGCAACAAGTCAAGACAGAGCTGCAACAAGTCAAGACAGAGCTGCAACAAGTCAAGACAGAGCTGCAACAAGTCAAGACAGAGCTGCAACAAGTCAAGACAGAGCCAACAAGTCAAGACAGAGTCAACAAGTCAAGACAGAGCTGCAACAAGTCAAAACAGAGCTGCAACAAGTCAAGACAGAGCTGCAACAAGTCAAGACAGAGCTGCAACAAGTCAAGACAGAGCTGCAACAAGTCAAGACAGAGCTGCAACAAGTCAAGACAGAGCTGCAACAAGTCAAGACAGAGCTGCAACAAGTCAAGACAGAGCTGCAACAAGTCAAGACAGAGCTGCAACAAGTCAAGACAGAGCTGCAACAAGTCAAGACGGAGCTGCAACAAGTCAAGACAGAGCTGCAACAAGTCAAGACAGAGCTGCAACAAGTCAAGACAGAGCTGCAACAAGTCAAGACAGAGCTGCAACAAGTCAAGACAGAGCCAACAAGTCAAGACAGAGCTGCAACAAGTCAAGACAGAGCCGCAACAAGTCAAGACAGAGCTGCAACAAGTCAAGACAGAGCTGCAACAAGTCAAGACAGAGCTGCAACAAGTCAAGACAGAGCTGCAACAAGTCAAGACAGAGCTGTAACAAGTCAAGACAGAGCTGCAACAAGTCAAGACAGAGCTGCAACAAGTCAAGACAGAGCTGCAACAAGTCAAGACAGAGCTGCAACAAGTCAAGACAGAGCTGCAACAAGTCAAGACAGAGCTGCAACAAGTCAAGACAGAGCTGCAACAAGTCAAGACAAAGTCAACAAGTCAAGACAGAGCTGCAACAAGTCAAGACAGAGCCGCAACAAGTCAAGACAGAGCCGCAACAAGTCAAGACAGAGCCGCAACAAGTCAAGACAGAGCCAACAAGTCAAGACAGAGCTGCAACAAGTCAAAACAGAGCTGCAACAAGTCAAGACAGAGTCAACAAGTCAAGACAGAGCCGCAACAAGTCAAGACAGAGCCGCAACAAGTCAAGACAGAGCTGCAACAAGTCAAAACAGAGCTGCAACAAGTCAAGACAGAGTCAACAAGTCAAGACAGAGCTGCAACAAGTCAAGACAGAGCTGCAACAAGTCAAAACAGAGCTGCAACAAGTCAAGACAGAGTCAACAAGTCAAGACAGAGCCAACAAGTCAAGACAGAGCCGCAACAAGTCAAGACAGAGCCGCAACAAGTCAAGACAGAGCTGCAACAAGTCAAGACAGAGCTGCAACAAGTCAAGACAGAGCTGCAACAAGTCAAGAAAGAGCTGCAACAAGTCAAGACAGAGCCGCAACAAGTCAAGACAGAGCTGCAACAAGTCAAGACAGAGTCAACAAGTCAAGACAGGGCCAACAAGTCAAGACAGAGCTGCAACAAGTCAAGACAGAGTCAACAAGTCAAGACAGAGTCAACAAGTCAAGACAGAGTCAACAAGTCAAGACAGAGTCAACAAGTCAAGACAGAGCCGCAACAAGTCAAGACAGAGCCGCAACAAGTCAAGACAGAGCTGCAACAAGTCAAGACAGAGCTGCAACAAGTCAAGACAGAGCTGCAACAAGTCAAGACAGAGCCAACAAGTCAAGACAGAGCTGCAACAAGTCAAGACAGAGCTGTAACAAGTCAAGACAGAGTCAACAAGTCAAGACAGAGTCAACAAGTCAAGACAGAGCCGCAACAAGTCAAGACAGAGCCGCAACAAGTCAAGACAGAGTCAACAAGTCATGACAGAGCTGCAACAAGTCAAGACAGAGTCAACAAGTCAAGACAGAGTCAACAAGTCAAGACAGAGCCGCAACAAGTCAAGACAGAGCTGCAACAAGTCAAGACAGAGCTGCAACAAGTCAAGACAGAGTCAACAAGTCAAGACAGAGCTGCAACAAGTCAAGACAGGGCTGCAACAAGTCAAGACAGAGTCAACAAGTCAAGACAGAGCTGCAACAAGTCAAGACAGAGCTGCAACAAGTCAAGACAGAGCTGCAACAAGTCAAGACAGAGTAAACAAGTCAAGACAGAGCTGTAACAAGTCAAGACAGAGCTGCAACAAGTCAAGACAGAGCTGCAACAAGTCAAGACAGAGTCAACAAGTCAAGACAGAGCTGTAACAAGTCAAGACAGAGTCAACAAGTCAAGACAGAGTCAACAAGTCAAGACAGAGCTGCAACAAGTCAAGACAGAGCCGCAACAAGTCAAGACAGAGTCAACAAGTCAAGACAGAGCTGCAACAAGTCAAGACAGAGCTGCAACAAGTCAAGACAGAGCTGCAACAAGTCAAAACAGAGCTGCAACAAGTCAAGACAGAGTCAACAAGTCAAGACAGAGCCAACAAGTCAAGACAGAGCCGCAACAAGTCAAGACAGAGCCGCAACAAGTCAAGACAGAGCTGCAACAAGTCAAGTCAGAGCCGCAACAAGTCAAGACAGAGCTGCAACAAGTCAAGACAGAGCTGCAACAAGTCAAGACAGAGCTGCAACAAGTCAAGACAGTGTCAACATGTCAAGACAGAGCCAACAAGTCAAGACAGAGCTGCAACAAGTCAAGACAGAGTCAACAAGTCAAGACAGAGCTGCAACAAGTCAAGACAGAGCTGCAACAAGTCAAGACAGAGCTGCAACAAGTCAAGACAGAGCTGCAACAAGTCAAGACAGAGTCAACAAGTCAAGACAGAGCTGCAACAAGTCAAGACAGAGTCAACAAGTCAAGACAGAGCTGCAACAAGTCAAGACAGAGTCAACAAGTCAAGACAGAGCTGCAACAAGTCAAGACAGAGTCAACAAGTCAAGACAGAGCTGCAACAAGTCAAGACAGAGTCAACAAGTCAAGACAGAGCTGCAACAAGTCAAGACAGAGCTGCAACAAGTCAAGACAGAGCTGCAACAAGTCAAGACAGAGCTGCAACAAGTCAAGACAGAGCTGCAACAAGTCAAGACAGAGCTGCAACAAGTCAAGACAGAGCTGCAACAAGTCAAGACAAAGTCAACAAGTCAAGACAGAGCAACAAGTCAAGACAGAGCTGCAACAAGTCAAGACAGAGTCAACAAGTCAAGACAGAGCTGCAACAAATCAAGACAGAGTCAACAAGTCAAGACAGAGCCGCAACAAGTGAAGACAGAGCTGCAACAAGTCAAGACAGAGCTGCAACAAGTCAAGACAGAGCCGCAACAAGTCAAGACAGAGCTGCAACAAGTCAAGACAGAGCTGCAACAAGTCAAGACAGAGCCGCAACAAGTCAAGACAGAGTCAACAAGTCAAGACAGAGCTGCAACAAGTCAAGACAGAGCCACAAGTCAAGACAGAGCTGCAACAAGTCAAGACAGAGCTGTAACAAGTCAAGACAGAGTCAACAAGTCAAGACAGAGTCAACAAGTCAAGACAGAGCTGCAACAAGTCAAGACAGAGTCAACAAGTCAAGACAGAGTCAACAAGTCAAGACAGAGCTGCAACAAGTCAAGACAGAGCTGCAACAAGTCAAGACAGAGCTGCAACAAGTCAAGACAGAGCTGCAACAAGTCAAGACAGAGCCGCAACAAGTCAAGACAGAGCTGCAACAAGTCAAGACAGAGCCGTAACAAGTCAAGACAGAGTCAACAAGTCAAGACAGAGCTGCAACAAGTCAAGACAGAGCTGCAACAAGTCAAGACAGAGCTGCAACAAGTCAAGACAGAGCCGTAACAAGTCAAGACAGAGTCAACAAGTCAAGACAGAGCTGCAACAAGTCAAGACAGAGCTGCAACAAGTCAAGACAGAGCTGCAACAAGTCAAGACAGAGCTGCAACAAGTCAAGACAGAGCTGCAACAAGTCAAGACAGAGCCGCAACAAGTCAAGACAGAGTCAACAAGTCAAGACAGAGCTGCAACAAGTCAAGACAGAGCTGCAACAAGTCAAGACAGAGCTGCAACAAGTCAAGACAGAGCCGTAACAAGTCAAGACAGAGTCAACAAGTCAAGACAGAGCTGCAACAAGTCAAGACAGAGTCAACAAGTCAAGACAGAGTCAACAAGTCAAGACAGAGCTGCAACAAGTCAAGACAGAGTCAACAAGTCAAGACAGAGCTGCAACAAGTCAAGACAGAGCTGCAACAAGTCAAGACAGAGCTGCAACAATTCAAGACAGAGCTGCAACAAGTCAAGACAGAGTCAACAAGTCAAGACAGAATTGCAACAAGTCAAGACAGAGCTGCAACAAGTCAAGACAGAGCTGCAACAAGTCAAGACAGAGCTGCAACAAGTCAAGACAGAGCCGCAACAAGTCAAGACAGAGTCAACAAGTCAAGACAGAGCTGCAACAAGTCAAGACAGAGCTGCAACAAGTCAAGACAGAGCTGCAACAAGTCAAGACAGAGCTGTAACAAGTCAAGACAGAGCTGCAACAAGTCAAGACAGAGCTGCAACAAGTCAAGACAGAGCTGTAACAAGTCAAGACAGAGCTGCAACAAGTCAAGACAGAGCTGCAACAAGTCAAGACAGAGCTGTAACAAGTCAAGACAGAGTCAACAAGTCAAGACAGAGCTGCAACAAGTCAAGACAGAGCTGCAACAAGTCAAGACAGAGTCAACAAGTCAAGACAGAGCTGTAACAAGTCAAGACAGAGTCAACAAGTCAAGACAGAGCTGCAACAAGTCAAGACAGAGCTGCAACAAGTCAAGACAGAGCTGCAACAAGTCAAGACAGAGCTGCAACAAGTCAAGACAAAGTCAACAAGTCAAGACAGAGCAACAAGTCAAGACAGAGCTGCAACAAGTCAAGACAGAGCTGCAACAAGTCAAGACAAAGTCAACAAGTCAAGACAGAGCAACAAGTCAAGACAGAGCTGCAACAAGTCAAGACAGAGTCAACAAGTCAAGACAGAGCTGCAACAAGTGAAGACAGAGCTGCAACAAGTCAAGACAGAGTCAACAAGTGAAGACAGAGCTGCAACAAGTCAAGACAGAGCTGCAACAAGTCAAGACAGAGCTGCAACAAGTCAAGACAGAGCTGCAACAAGTCAAGACAGAGCTGCAACAAGTCAAGACAGAGCCGCAACAAGTCAAGACAGAGTCAACAAGTCAAGACAGAGCTGCAACAAGTCAAGACAGAGCTGCAACAAGTCAAGACAGAGCTGCAACAAGTCAAGACAGAGCTGCAACAAGTCAAGACAGAGCTGCAACAAGTCAAGACAGAGCTGCAACAAGTCAAGACAGAGCCGCAACAAGTCAAGACAGAGCTGCAACAAGTCAAGACAGAGCCGTAACAAGTCAAGACAGAGTCAACAAGTCAAGACAGAGCTGCAACAAGTCAAGACAGAGCTGCAACAAGTCAAGACAGAGCTGCAACAAGTCAAGACAGAGCCGTAACAAGTCAAGACAGAGTCAACAAGTCAAGACAGAGCTGCAACAAGTCAAGACAGAGCTGCAACAAGTCAAGACAGAGCTGCAACAAGTCAAGACAGAGCTGCAACAAGTCAAGACAGAGCTGCAACAAGTCAAGACAGAGCCGCAACAAGTCAAGACAGAGTCAACAAGTCAAGACAGAGCTGCAACAAGTCAAGACAGAGCTGCAACAAGTCAAGACAGAGCTGCAACAAGTCAAGACAGAGCCGTAACAAGTCAAGACAGAGTCAACAAGTCAAGACAGAGCTGCAACAAGTCAAGACAGAGTCAACAAGTCAAGACAGAGTCAACAAGTCAAGACAGAGCTGCAACAAGTCAAGACAGAGTCAACAAGTCAAGACAGAGCTGCAACAAGTCAAGACAGAGCTGCAACAAGTCAAGACAGAGCTGCAACAATTCAAGACAGAGCTGCAACAAGTCAAGACAGAGTCAACAAGTCAAGACAGAATTGCAACAAGTCAAGACAGAGCTGCAACAAGTCAAGACAGAGCTGCAACAAGTCAAGACAGAGCTGCAACAAGTCAAGACAGAGCCGCAACAAGTCAAGACAGAGTCAACAAGTCAAGACAGAGCTGCAACAAGTCAAGACAGAGCTGCAACAAGTCAAGACAGAGCTGCAACAAGTCAAGACAGAGCTGTAACAAGTCAAGACAGAGCTGCAACAAGTCAAGACAGAGCTGCAACAAGTCAAGACAGAGCTGTAACAAGTCAAGACAGAGCTGCAACAAGTCAAGACAGAGCTGCAACAAGTCAAGACAGAGCTGTAACAAGTCAAGACAGAGTCAACAAGTCAAGACAGAGCTGCAACAAGTCAAGACAGAGCTGCAACAAGTCAAGACAGAGCTGCAACAAGTCAAGACAGAGCTGCAACAAGTCAAGACAAAGTCAACAAGTCAAGACAGAGCAACAAGTCAAGACAGAGCTGCAACAAGTCAAGACAGAGCTGCAACAAGTCAAGACAAAGTCAACAAGTCAAGACAGAGCAACAAGTCAAGACAGAGCTGCAACAAGTCAAGACAGAGTCAACAAGTCAAGACAGAGCTGCAACAAGTGAAGACAGAGCTGCAACAAGTCAAGACAGAGTCAACAAGTGAAGACAGAGCTGCAACAAGTCAAGACAGAGCTGCAACAAGTCAAGACAGAGCTGCAACAAGTCAAGACAGAGTCAACAAGTCAAGACAGAGCCGCAACAAGTCAAGACAGAGCTGCAACAAGTCAAGACAGAGCTGCAACAAGTCAAGACAGAGCCGCAACAAGTCAAGACAGAGCCACAAGTCAAGACAGAGCTGCAACAAGTCAAGACAGAGCTGCAACAAGTCAAGACAGAGTCAACAAGTCAAGACAGAGCTGCAACAAGTCAAGACAGAGTCAACAAGTCAAGACAGAGCTGCAACAAGTCAAGACAGAGTCAACAAGTCAAGACAGAGCTGCAACAAGTCAAGACAGAGCCGCAACAAGTCAAGACAGAGTCAACAAGTCAAGACAGAGCTGCAACAAGTCAAGACAGAGCTGCAACAAGTCAAGACAGAGCTGCAACAAGTCAAGACAGAGCCGCAACAAGTCAAGACAGAGCTGCAACAAGTCAAGACAGAGCTGCAACAAGTCAAGACAGAGCTGCAACAAGTCAAGACAGAGCTGCAACAAGTCAAGACAGAGCTGCAACAAGTCAAGGCAGAGTCAACAAGTCAAGACAGAGCTGCAACAAGTCAAAACAGAGCTGCAACAAGTCAAGACAGAGCCGCAACAAGTCAAGACAGAGCTGCAACAAGTCAAGACAGAGCTGCAACGAGTCAAGACAGAGCCGTAACAAGTCAAGACAGAGTCAACAAGTCAAGACAGAGCTGCAACAAGTCAAGACAGAGTCAACAAGTCAAGACAGAGTCAACAAGTCAAGACAGAGCTGCAACAAGTCAAGACAGAGCTGCAACAAGTCAAGACAGAGCTGCAACAAGTCAAGACAGAGCCGTAACAAGTCAAGACAGAGCTGCAACAATTCAAGACAGAGCTGCAACAAGTCAAGACAGAGTCAACAAGTCAAGACAGAGCCGCAACAAGTCAAGACAGAGCTGCAACAAGTCAAGACAGAGCTGCAACAAGTCAAGACAGAGCTGCAACAAGTCAAGACAGAGCTGCAACAAGTCAAGACAGAGCCGCAACAAGTCAAGACAGAGTCAACAAGTCAAGACAGAGCTGCAACAAGTCAAGACAGAGCTGCAACAAGTCAAGACAGAGTCAACAAGTCAAGACAGAGCCAACAAGTCAAGACAGAGCTGCAACAAGTCAAGACAGAGCTGTAACAAGTCAAGACAGAGCTGCAACAAGTCAAGACAGAGCTGCAACAAGTCAAGACAGAGCTGCAACAAGTCAAGACAGAGCTGCAACAAGTCAAGATAGAGCTGTAACAAGTCAAGACAGAGTCAACAAGTCAAGACAGAGCTGCAACAAGTCAAGACAGAGCTGCAACAAGTCAAGACAGAGCCGCAACAAGTCAAGACAGAGTCAACAAGTCAAGACAGAGCTGCAACAAGTCAAGACAGAGCTGCAACAAGTCAAGACAGAGCCGCAACAAGTCAAGACAGAGCTGCAACAAGTCAAGACAGAGCTGCAACAAGTCAAGACAGAGCTGTAACAAGTCAAGACAGAGCTGCAACAAGTCAAGACAGAGCTGCAACAAGTCAAGACAGAGCTGCAACAAGTCAAGACAGAGCTGTAACAAGTCAAGACAGAGTCAACAAGTCAAGACAGAGCTGCAACAAGTCAAGACAGAGCCGCAACAAGTCAAGACAGAGTCAACAAGTCAAGACAGAGCTGCAACAAGTCAAGACAGAGTCAAAAAGTGAAGACAGAGCCGCAACAAGTCAAGACAGAGTCAACAAGTCAAGACAGAGCTGCAACAAGTCAAGACAGAGCTGCAACAAGTCAAGACAGAGCTGCAACAAGTCAAGACAGAGCTGCAACAAGTCAAGACAGAGCTGCAACAAGTCAAGACAGAGTCAACAAGTCAAGACAGAGCTGCAACAAGTCAAGACAGAGCTGCAGCAAGTCAAGACAGAGTCA
>NW_026906540.1:0-7500 GCF_033807715.1 Cololabis saira | reverse complement strand
CCATTCATCCATCCATCATCCATCCATCATCCATCCATCATCCATCCATCCATCCATCCATCATCCATCCATCATCCATCCATCCATCCATCCATCGTCCATCATCATCCATTCATCATCATCATCCATCCATCATCCATCCATCATCCATCCATCCATCCATCCATCATCCATCCATCATCCATCCATCCATCATCCATCCATCATCCATCCATCATCCATCCATCCATTCATCCATCCATCATCCATCCATCATCCATCATCCATCCATCATCCATCCATCATCCATCATCCATCATCCATCCATCATCCATCATCCATCCATCATCCATCCATCATCCATCCATCCATCATCCATCCATCATCCATCCATCCATCATCCATCATCCATCATCCATCCATCATCCATCCATCATCCATCATCCATCCATCATCCATCCATCATCCATCCATCCATCATCCATCCATCATCCATCCATTCATCCATCCATCATCCATCCATCATCCATCCATCCATCCATCCATCCATCATCCATCCATCCATCCATCATCCATCCATCATCCATCCATCCATCCATCATCCATCCATCATCCATCCATCCATCATCCATCCATCATCCATCCATCATCCATCCATCATCCATCCATCATCCATCCATCCATCCATCCATCATCCATCCATCATCCATCCATCATCCATCCATCATCCATCCATCATCATCATCCATCCATCCATCATCCATCCATCATCCATCCATCATCCATCCATCATCCATCCATCATCCATCCATCATCCATCCATCATCCATCCATCCATCCATCCATCATCCATCCATCCATCATCCATCCATCATCCATCCATCATCCATCCATCCATCCATCATCCATCCATCATCCATCCATCCATCCATCATCCATCCATCCATCCATCATCCATCCATCATCCATCCATCATCATCCATCATCCATCCATCCATCCATCATCATCCATCCATCATCCATCCATCCATCATCCATCCATCATCCATCCATCATCCATCCATCATCCATCCATCCATCCATCCATCATCCATCATCCATCCATCATCCATCCATCCATCATCCATCCATCAATCATCCATCCATCCATCATCCATCCATCATCCATCCATCATCCATCCATCATCCATCCATCATCCATCCATCATCCATCCATCATCCATCCATCCATCATCCATCCATCCATCCATCATCCATCCATCATCCATCCATCATCCATCCATCCATCCATCCATCCATCATCCATCCATCATCCATCCATCATCCATCCATCCATCCATCATCCATCCATCATCCATCCATTATCCATCCATCCATCCATCCATCATCCATCATCATCCATCCATCCATCCATCCATCCATCATCCATCCATCCATCCATCATCCATCCATCATCCATCCATCATCCATCCATCCATCCATCCATCATCCATCCATCCATCCATCCATCCATCGTCCATCCATCATCCATCATCCATCCATCGTCCATCCATCATCCATCCATCATCCATCCATTCATCCATCCATCATCCATCCATCATCCATCCATCATCCATCCATCCATCCATCATCCATCCATCCATCCATCATCCATCCATCATCCATCCATTCATCCATCCATCATCCATCCATCATCCATCCATCCATCCATCCATCCATCCATCATCCATCCATCCATCCATCCATCCATCCATCCATCATCCATCCATCCATCCATCGTCCATCCATCCATCCATCGTCCATCCATCATCCATTCATCCATCCATCATCCATCCATCATCCATCCATCATCCATCCATTCATCCATCCATCATCATCCATCATCCATCCATCCATCATCCATCCATCATCCATCCATCATCCATCCATCCATTCCATCCATCCATCATCCATCCATCCATCATCCATCATCCATCCATCATCCATCCATCATCCATCCATCATCCATCCATTCATCCATCCATCATCCATCCATCATCCATCCATCCATTCATCCATCCATCATCCATCCATCATCCATCATCCATCCATCATCCATCCATTCATCCATCCATCATCCATCCATCATCCATCCATCCATTCATCCATCCATCATCCATCCATCATCCATCCATCCATCATCCATCCACATCCATCCATCATCCATCCATCCATTCATCCATCCATCATCCATCCATCCATCATCCATCATCCATCCATCATCCATCCATCATCCATCCATCATCCATCCATTCATCCATCCATCATCCATCCATCATCCATCCATCATCCATCATCATCCATCCATCATCCATCCATCATCCATCCATTCATCCATCCATCATCCATCCATCATCCATCCATCATCCATCCATCATCCATCATCATCCATCCATCATCCATCCATCATCCATCCATTCATCCATCCATCATCATCCATCATCCATCATCCATCCATCATCCATCCATTCATCCATCCATCATCCATCCATTCATCCATCCATCATCCATCCATCATCCATCATCCATCCATCATCCATCCATCATCCATCCATTCATCCATCCATCATCCATCCATTCATCCATCCATCATCCATCCATCATCCATCATCCATCCATCATCCATCCATCATCCATCCATCATCCATCCATTCATCCATCCATCATCCATCCATCATCCATCCATCCATTCATCCATCCATCATCCATCCATCATCCATCCATCATCCATCCATCATCCATCCATTCATCCATCCATCATCCATCCATCATCCATCCATCATCCATCATCCATCATCATCCATCCATCATCCATCCATCATCCATCCATCATCCATCCATTCATCCATCCATCATCCATCCATCATCCATCCATCATCCATCCATCCATCCATCCATCCATTCATCCATCCATCATCCATCCATCATCCATCCATCATCCATCCATCATCCATCCATCATCCATCCATCATCCATCCATCCATCCATCCATCATCCATCCATCATCCATCCATCCATCCATCCATCATCATCCATCCATCATCCATCCATCCATCATCCATCCATCATCCATCCATCATCCATCATCCATCCATCATCCATCCATCATCCATCCATCATCCATCCATCATCCATCCATCATCCATCCATCATCCATCCATCATCCATCATCCATCATCATCCATCCATCATCCATCCATCATCCATCCATCATCCATCCATTTCATCCATCCATCATCCATCCATCATCCATCCATCATCCATCATCATCCATCCATCCATCCATCCATCATCCATCATCCATCCATCCATCATCCATCCATCATCATCCATCCATCATCCATCCATCATCCATCCATCATCCATCCATCCATCATCCATCCATCATCCATCCATCAATCATCCATCCATCCATCCATCCATCATCCATCCATCATCCATCCATCATCCATCCATCATCCATCCATCGTCCATCCATCCATCATCCATCCATCATCCATTCATCCATCCATCATCCATCCATCATCCATCCATCATCCATCCATTCATCCATCCATCATCCATCCATCATCCATCCATCCATCATCCATCCATCATCCATCCATCATCCATCCATCATCCATCCATTCATCCATCCATCATCCATCCATCATCCATCCATCCATCATCCATCCATCATCCATCCATCATCCATCCATCATCCATCCATCCATCCATCCATCATCCATCCATCATCCATCCATCCATCATCCATCCATCCATCATCCATCCATCCATTCATCCATCCATCATCCATCCATCATCCATCATCCATCCATCATCCATCCATCATCCATCCATCATCCATCCATCATCCATCCATCATCCATCCATCATCCATCCATCCATTCATCCATCCATCATCCATCCATCATCCATCATCCATCCATCATCCATCCATCATCCATCCATCATCCATCCATCATCCATCCATTCATCCATCCATCATCCATCCATCATCCATCCATCCATTCATCCATCCATCATCCATCCATCATCCATCCATCCATCATCCATCATTCATCCATCATCACATCCATCATCCATCCATCATCCATCATCATCCATCATCCATCCATCATCCATCCATCATCCATCCATTCATCCATCCATCATCATCCATCATCCATCCATCATCCATCCATCATCCATCCATCATCCATCCATCATCCATCCATCATCCATCCATCATCCATCCATCATCCATCCATTCATCCATCCATCATCCATCCATCATCCATCCATCCATCATCCATCCATCATCCATCCATCATCCATCCATCCATCCATCCATCATCATCCATCCATCATCCATCCATCATCCATCCATTCATCCATCCATCATCCATCCATCATCCATCCATTCATCCATCCATCATCCATCCATCATCCATCCATCATCCATCCATCATCCATCCATTCATCCATCCATCATCCATCCATTCATCCATCCATCATCCATCCATCATCCATCCATCATCCATCCATTCATCCATCCATCATCCATCCATCATCCATCCATTCATCATCCATCATCCATCCATCATCCATCCATCATCCATCCATTCATCCATCCATCATCCATCCATTCATCCATCCATCATCCATCCATCATCCATCATCCATCCATCATCCATCCATCATCCATCCATCATCCATCATCATCATCCATCATCCATCCATTCATCCATCCATCATCCATCCATCATCCATCCATCATCCATCCATTCATCCATCCATCATCCATCCATCATCCATCCATCATCCATCCATCATCCATCCATCATCCATCATCATCCATCCATCCATCATCCATCCATCATCCATCCATCCATTCATCCATCCATCATCCATCATCCATCCATCCATCCATCCATCCATCATCCATCCATCATCCATCCATCCATCCATCCATCCATCATTCATCCATCCATCATCCATCCATCATCCATCCATCATCCATCATCCATCCATCATCCATCCATCCATCCATCCATCATTCATCATCCATCATCCATCCATCCATCCATCCATCATCCATCCATCCATCCATCCATCATCCATCCATCATCCATCCATCCATCCATCCATCATTCATCCATCCATCATCCATCCATCATCCATCCATCATCCATCCATCATCCATCCATCCATCCATCCATCCATCATTCATCCATCCATCATCCATCCATCCATCCATCCATCCATCCATCATCCATCCATCATCCATCCATCCATCATCCATCCATCATCCATCCATCATCCATCCATCCATCCATCCATCCATCATTCATCCATCCATCATCCATCCATCATCCATCCATCCATCATCCATCCATCATCCATCCATCCATCCATCCATCATTCATCCATCCATCATCCATCCATCATCCATCCATCATCCATCCATCCATCCATCCATCATTCATCCATCCATCATCCATCCATCATCCATCCATCATCCATCCATCATCCATCCATCCATCCATCCATCCATCATCCATCCATCATCCATCCATCATCCATCATCCATCCATCATCCATCCATCATCCATCCATCATCCATCCATCCATCCATCCATCATCCATCCATCATCCATCCATCCATCCATCCATCATCCATCATCATCCATCCATCCATCCATCCATCCATCCATCATTCATCCATCCATCATCCATCCATCCATCCATCCATCATCCATCCATCATCCATCCATCATCCATCCATCCATCCATCCATCCATCCATCATCCATCCATCATCCATCCATCATCCATCATCCATCCATCATCCATCCATCATCCATCCATCCATCCATCCATCCATCATCCATCCATCATCCATCCATCATCCATCATCCATCCATCATCCATCCATCATCCATCCATCATCCATCCATCATCCATCCATCATCCATCCATCCATCCATCCATCATCCATCCATCATCCATCCATCATCCATCCATCATCCATCCATCATCCATCCATCCATCCATCCATCATCCATCCATCATCCATCCATCATCCATCCATCATCCATCCATCATCCATCCATCCATCCATCATCCATCCATCCATCCATCCATCATCCATCCATCATCCATCCATCCATCCATCCATCATCCATCCATCCATCATCCATCCATCATCCATCCATCATCCATCCATCCATCCATCATCCATCCATTCATCCATCCATCATCCATCCATCATCCATCCATCATCCATCATCATCCATCATCCATCCATCATCCATCCATCATCCATCCATCATCCATCCATCATCCATCATCCATCCATTCATCCATCCATCATCCATCCATCATCCATCCATCATCCATCCATCATCCATCCATCCATCCATCCATCATCCATCCATCCATCCATCCATCATCCATCCATCCATCATCCATCCATCATCCATCCATCATCCATCCATCCATCCATCCATCCATCATCCATCATCATCCATCATCCATCAATCATCCATCCATCCATCATCCATCATCATCCATCCATCATCCATCCATCCATCCATCCATCATCCATCCATCATCCATCCATCCATCCATCCATCCATCATCCATCCATCCATCGTCCATCCATCCATCATCCATCCATCATCCATCCATCCATCATCCATCCATCATCCATCCATCAATCATCCATCCATCATCATCCATCCATCATCCATCCATTCATCCATCCATCATCCATCCATCATCCATCCATCATCCATCCATCCATCCATCCATCCATCATCCATCATCCATCCATCCATCGTCCATCCATCCATCCATCGTCCATCCATCATCCATTCATCCATCCATCATCCATCCATCATCCATCCATCATCCATCCATTCATCCATCCATCATCCATCCATCATCCATCCATCCATCCATCCATCCATCATCCATCCATCATCCATCCATCCATCCATCCATCCATCATCCATCCATCCATCCATCGTCCATCCATCCATCCATCATCCATCCATCATCCATTCATCCATCCATCATCCATCCATCATCCATCCATCCATCCATCCATCCATCCATCATCATCCATCCATCCATCTTCCATCCATCATCCATCCATCATCCATCCATCATCCATTCATCCATCCATCATCCATCCATCATCCATCCATCATCCATCCATTCATCCATCCATCATCCATCCATCATCCATCCATCCATCATCCATCCATCATCCATCCATCATCCATCCATCCATCATCCATCCATCCATCATCCATCCATCATCCATCCATCCATCATCCATCCATCATCCATCATCATCCATCATCCATCCATCATCCATCCATCATCCATCCATCATCCATCCATTCATCCATCCATCATCCATCCATCATCCATCCATCCATTCATCCATCCATCCATCATCCATTTATCATCCATCATCCATCCATCATCCATC
>NW_026906539.1:0-12126 GCF_033807715.1 Cololabis saira | reverse complement strand
TTTATACTTTCCTACAAACCTATTTCACTGCGTTTCAAATTGTCTGAAACGTGCTCTAAACCACTTTCTGGAAGAACCTTTTCGGACGTGGAAATTAGTAATTTTCTCCGGTCGCGGTCCGCCAAACTCCCATGTTTGTTCATAATGTGGCGCTCGTTCACGGTTCGTAATACGAGTCCGAGAACACCACGAGAGAGTTTAGAATGCTCGGGAGGGTAGAACAGCGTCGTTCGGCCAGAGTTTTGAACGCTAAATCGATCGGGTCGGGACTTCCAGCCGAGGACCGGTGGTCGACGAAAAAGTGTCCGACAACGGTGCGCCTTTCTCGGACTCGGTCGGCTGGAAGTCCCGGTCCTCGGCCCGGTTCTCATGAATTTTAGAGGACCTCCAGCGGGGTTTCTGGGACCCCAAAGATGCTCATCCACGGTTGTTTCACCTCTCTAGGACCTTCCAGGGCTGAGAAACCAGCCATCAGCCTGTTTCAGGCAGTTATGTTTCTTTTTTTCCTGCAAACTTGGACATTTAAAGTGTAGGTGAAAGGAGAATGACTGGCTCTTGGTCAGTTGTGGAAGTGCAACAAAAATGCATTTCTGCATGAGACCCAATGCGAGAAAGAGATGGTCTGCCTTTCTGTCCTGTGCACCAAGAAGAGGACTGCAGTGGTTTTCCAAGTCCAAATAATGTTATTGGAAAGTCATACATGTTTCCTCCCAGTTTCGAACAGGGGACCTTTCGCGTGTGAGGCGAACGTGATAACCACTACACTACGGAAACTGACATGCTTTGAAAAAGTCAGGCATAATCAAAAAAATACTATAAGAAATCTCTTGCTACAATTCTTGACAGCAAGATGGATACTGAAGGTCAAGTCAAAGTTCAAAGAAGTTTCTGATTACAGCTGACAAAGTAATTGCACCAATCCAAACGATTGTGCTGCAACTTTGAGATACCCAATGCTGCAGCAGGAGATTACCACCTTTCCGCTGGCTCTCCGCCACCTCAGCGCAAGGGGAATGTGGATGAAGCCGCGCGATTCTCGGCTGGTTCCCCAGATATAACCAATAAAAATGTTTTATACTTTCCTACAAACCTATTTCACTGCGTTCCAAATTGTCTGAAACGTGCTCTAAACCACTTTCTGGAAGAACCTTTTCGGACGTGGAAATTAGTAATTTTCTCCGGTCGCGGTCCGCCAAACTCCCATGTTTGTTTATAAGGTGCCATGTGGCGCTCGTTCACGGTTCGTAATACGAGTCCGAGAACACCACAAGAGAGTTTAGAATGCTCGGGAGGGTAGAACAGCGTCGTTCGGCCAGAGTTTTGAACGCTAAATCGATCGGGTCGGGACTTCCAGCCGAGGACCGGTGGTCGACGAAAAAGTGTCCGACAACGGTGCGCCTTTCTCGGACTCGGTCGGCTGGAAGTCCCGGTCCTCGGCCCGGTTCTCATGAATTTTAGAGGACCTCCAGCGGGGTCTCTGGGACCCCAAAGATGCTCATCCACGGTTGTTTCACCTCTCTAGGACCTTCCAGGGCTGAGAAACCAGCCATCAGCCTGTTTCAGGCAGTTATGTTTCTTTTTTCCTGCAAACTTGGACATTTAAAGTGTAGGTGAAAGGAGAATGACTGGCTCTTGGTCAGTTGTGGAAGTGCAACAAAAATGCATTTCTGCATGAGACCCAATGCGAGAAAGAGATGGTCTGCCTTTCTGTCCTGTGCACCAAGAAGAGGACTGCAGTGGTTTTCCAAGTCCAAATAATGTTATTGGAAAGTCATACATGTTTCCGCCCAGTTTCGAACAGGGGACCTTTCGCGTGTGAGGCGAACGTGATAACCACTACACTACAGAAACTGACATGCTTTGAAAAAGTCGGGCATAATCAAAA
Source organism: Cololabis saira (assembly GCF_033807715.1). NCBI lineage: Eukaryota > Metazoa > Chordata > Actinopteri > Beloniformes > Belonidae > Cololabis > Cololabis saira. The sequence goes on along the minus strand of NW_026906539.1, from coordinate 10,241 downwards.
AAATACTATAAGAAATCTCTTGCTACAATTCTTGACAGCAAGATGGATACTGAAGGTCAAGTCAAAGTTCAAAGAAGTTTCTGATTACAGCTGACAAAGTAATTGCACCAATCCAAAGGATTGTGCTGCAACTTTGAGATACCCAATGCTGGAGCAGGAGATTACCACCTTTCCGCTGGCTCTCCGCCACCTCAGCGCAAGGGGAATGTGGATGAAGCCGCGCGATTCTCGGCTGGTTCCCCAGATATAACCAATAAAAATGTTTTATACTTTCCTACAAACCTATTTCACTGCGTTCCAAATTGTCTGAAACGTGCTCTAAACCACTTTCTGGAAGAACCTTTTCGGACGTGGAAATTAGTAATTTTCTCCGGTCGCGGTCCGCCAAACTCCCATGTTTGTTCATAAGGTGCCATGTGGCGCTCGTTCACGGTTCGTAATACGAGTCCGAGAACACCACGAGAGAGTTTAGAATGCTCGGGAGGGTAGAACAGCGTCGTTCGGCCAGAGTTTTGAACGCTAAATCGATCGGGTCGGGACTTCCAGCCGAGGACCGGTGGTCGACGAAAAAGTGTCCGACAACGGTGCGCCTTTCTCGGAATCGGTCGGCTGGAAGTCCCGGTCCTCGGCCCGGTTCTCATGAATTTTAGAGGACCTCCAGCGGGGTCTCTGGGACCCCAAAGATGCTCATCCACGGTTGTTTCACCTCTCTAGGACCTTCCAGGGCTGAGAAACCAGCCATCAGCCTGTTTCAGGCAGTTATGTTTCTTTTTTCCTGCAAACTTGGACATTTAAAGTGTAGGTGAAAGGAGAATGACTGGCTCTTGGTCAGTTGTGGAAGTGCAACAAAAATGCATTTCTGCATGAGACCCAATGCGAGAAAGAGATGGTCTGCCTTTCTGTCCTGTGCACCAAGAAGAGGACTGCAGTGGTTTTCCAAGTCCAAATAATGTTATTGGAAAGTCATACATGTTTCCGCCCAGTTTCGAACAGGGGACCTTTCGCGTGTGAGGCGAACGTGATAACCACTACACTACGGAAACTGACATGCTTTGAAAAAGTCGGGCATAATCAAAAAAATACTATAAGAAATCTCTTGCTACAATTCTTGACAGCAAGATGGATACTGAAGGTCAAGTCAAAGTTCAAAGAAGTTTCTGATTACAGCTGACAAAGTAATTGCACCAATCCAAAGGATTGTGCTGCAACTTTGAGATACCCAATGCTGCAGCAGGAGATTACCACCTTTCCGCTGGCTCTCCGCCACCTCAGCGCAAGGGGAATGTGGATGAAGCCGCGCGATTCTCGGCTGGTTCCCCAGATATAACCAATAAAAATGTTTTATACTTTCCTACAAACCTATTTCACTGCGTTCCAAATTGTCTGAAACGTGCTCTAAACCACTTTCTGGAAGAACCTTTTCGGACGTGGAAATTGGTAATTTTCTCCGGTCGCGGTCCGCCAAACTCCCATGTTTGTTCATAAGGTGCCATGTGGCGCTCGTTCACGGTTCGTAATACGAGTCCGAGAACACCACGAGAGAGTTTAGAATGCTCGGGAGGGTAGAACAGCGTCGTTCGGCCAGAGTTTTGAACGCTAAATCGATCGGGTCGGGACTTCCAGCCGAGGACCGGTGGTCGACGAAAAAGTGTCCGACAACGGTGCGCCTTTCTCGGACTCGGTCGGCTGGAAGTCCCGGTCCTCGGCCCGGTTCTCATGAATTTTAGAGGACCTCCAGCGGGGTCTCTGGGACCCCAAAGATGCTCATCCACGGTTGTTTCACCTCTCTAGGACCTTCCAGGGCTGAGAAACCAGCCATCAGCCTGTTTCAGGCAGTTATGTTTCTTTTTTCCTGCAAACTTGGACATTTAAAGTGTAGGTGAAAGGAGAATGACTGGCTCTTGGTCAGTTGTGGAAGTGCAACAAAAATGCATTTCTGCATGAGACCCAATGCGAGAAAGAGATGGTCTGCCTTTCTGTCCTGTGCACCAAGAAGAGGACTGCAGTGGTTTTCCAAGTCCAAATAATGTTATTGGAAAGTCATACATGTTTCCGCCCAGTTTCGAACAGGGGACCTTTCGCGTGTGAGGCGAACGTGATAACCACTACACTACAGAAACTGACATGCTTTGAAAAAGTCGGGCATAATCAAAAAAATACTATAAGAAATCTCTTGCTACAATTCTTGACAGCAAGATGGATACTGAAGGTCAAGTCAAAGTTCAAAGAAGTTTCTGATTACAGCTGACAAAGTAATTGCACCAATCCAAAGGATTGTGCTGCAACTTTGAGATACCCAATGCTGGAGCAGGAGATTACCACCTTTCCGCTGGCTCTCCGCCACCTCAGCGCAAGGGGAATGTGGATGAAGCCGCGCGATTCTCGGCTGGTTCCCCAGATATAACCAATAAAAATGTTTTATACTTTCCTACAAACCTATTTCACTGCGTTCCAAATTGTCTGAAACGTGCTCTAAACCACTTTCTGGAAGAACCTTTTCGGACGTGGAAATTAGTAATTTTCTCCGGTCGCGGTCCGCCAAACTCCCATGTTTGTTCATAAGGTGCCATGTGGCGCTCGTTCACGGTTCGTAATACGAGTCCGAGAACACCACGAGAGAGTTTAGAATGCTCGGGAGGGTAGAACAGCGTCGTTCGGCCAGAGTTTTGAACGCTAAATCGATCGGGTCGGGACTTCCAGCCGAGGACCGGTGGTCGACGAAAAAGTGTCCGACAACGGTGCGCCTTTCTCGGAATCGGTCGGCTGGAAGTCCCGGTCCTCGGCCCGGTTCTCATGAATTTTAGAGGACCTCCAGCGGGGTCTCTGGGACCCCAAAGATGCTCATCCACGGTTGTTTCACCTCTCTAGGACCTTCCAGGGCTGAGAAACCAGCCATCAGCCTGTTTCAGGCAGTTATGTTTCTTTTTTCCTCCAAACTTGGACATTTAAAGTGTAGGTGAAAGGAGAATGACTGGCTCTTGGTCAGTTGTGGAAGTGCAACAAAAATGCATTTCTGCATGAGACCCAATGCGAGAAAGAGATGGTCTGCCTTTCTGTCCTGTGCACCAAGAAGAGGACTGCAGTGGTTTTCCAAGTCCAAATAATGTTATTGGAAAGTCATACATGTTTCCGCCCAGTTTCGAACAGGGGACCTTTCGCGTGTGAGGCGAACGGGATAACCACTACACTACGGAAACTGACATGCTTTGAAAAAGTCGGGCATAATCAAAAAAATACTATAAGAAATCTCTTGCTACAATTCTTGACAGCAAGATGGATACTGAAGGTCAAGTCAAAGTTCAAAGAAGTTTCTGATTACAGCTGACAAAGTAATTGCACCAATCCAAAGGATTGTGCTGCAACTTTGAGATACCCAATGCTGCAGCAGGAGATTACCACCTTTCCGCTGGCTCTCCGCCACCTCAGCGCAAGGGGAAAGTGGATGAAGCCGCGCGATTCTCGGCTTGTTCCCCAGATATAACCAATAAAAATGTTTTATACTTTCCTACAAACCTATTTCACTGCGTTCCAAATTGTCTGAAACGTGCTCTAAACCACTTTCTGGAAGAACCTTTTCGGACGTGGAAATTAGTAATTTTCTCCGGTCGCGGTCCGCCAAACTCCCATGTTTGTTCATAAGGTGCCATGTGGCGCTCGTTCACGGTTCGTAATACGAGTCCGAGAACACCACGAGAGAGTTTAGAATGCTCGGGAGGGTAGAACAGCGTCGTTCGGCCAGAGTTTTGAACGCTAAATCGATCGGGTCGGGACTTCCAGCCGAGGACCGGTGGTCGACGAAAAAGTGTCCGACAACGGTGCGCCTTTCTCGGAATCGGTCGGCTGGAAGTCCCGGTCCTCGGCCCGGTTCTCATGAATTTTAGAGGACCTCCAGCGGGGTCTCTGGGACCCCAAAGATGCTCATCCACGGTTGTTTCACCTCTCTAGGACCTTCCAGGGCTGAGAAACCAGCCATCAGCCTGTTTCAGGCAGTTATGTTTCTTTTTTCCTCCAAACTTGGACATTTAAAGTGTAGGTGAAAGGAGAATGACTGGCTCTTGGTCAGTTGTGGAAGTGCAACAAAAATGCATTTCTGCATGAGACCCAATGCGAGAAAGAGATGGTCTGCCTTTCTGTCCTGTGCACCAAGAAGAGGACTGCAGTGGTTTTCCAAGTCCAAATAATGTTATTGGAAAGTCATACATGTTTCCGCCCAGTTTCGAACAGGGGACCTTTCGCGTGTGAGGCGAACGTGATAACCACTACACTACGGAAACTGACATGCTTTGAAAAAGTCGGGCATAATCAAAAAAATACTATAAGAAATCTCTTGCTACAATTCTTGACAGCAAGATGGATACTGAAGGTCAAGTCAAAGTTCAAAGAAGTTTCTGATTACAGCTGACAAAGTAATTGCACCAATCCAAAGGATTGTGCTGCAACTTTGAGATACCCAATGCTGCAGCAGGAGATTACCACCTTTCCGCTGGCTCTCCGCCACCTCAGCGCAAGGGGAATGTGGATGAAGCCGTGCGATTCTCGGCTGGTTCCCCAGATATAACCAATAAAAATGTTTTATACTTTCCTACAAACCTATTTCACTGCGTTCCAAATTGTCTGAAACGTGCTCTAAACCACTTTCTGGAAGAACCTTTTCGGACGTGGAAATTAGTAATTTTCTCCGGTCGCGGTCCGCCAAACTCCCATGTTTGTTCATAAGGTGCCATGTGGCGCTCGTTCACGGTTCGTAATACGAGTCCGAGAACACCACGAGAGAGTTTAGATTGCTCGGGAGGGTAGAACAGCGTCGTTCGGCCAGAGTTTTGAACGCTAAATCGATCGGGTCGGGACTTCCAGCCGAGGACCGGTGGTCGACGAAAAAGTGTCAGACAACGGTGCGCCTTTCTCGGACTCGGTCGGCTGGAAGTCCCGGTCCTCGGCCCGGTTCTCATGAATTTTAGAGGACGTCCAGCGGGGTCTCTGGGACCCCAAAGATGCTCATCCACGGTTGTTTCACCTCTCTAGGACCTTCCAGGGCTGAGAAACCAGCCATCAGCCTGTTTCAGGCAGTTATGTTTCTTTTTTCCTCCAAACTTGGACATTTAAAGTGTAGGTGAAAGGAGAATGACTGGCTCTTGGTCAGTTGTGGAAGTGCAACAAAAATGCATTTCTGCATGAGACCCAATGCGAGAAAGAGATGGTCTGCCTTTCTGTCCTGTGCACCAAGAAGAGGACTGCAGTGGTTTTCCAAGTCCAAATAATGTTATTGGAAAGTCATACATGTTTCCGCCCAGTTTCAAACAGGAGACTTTTCGCGTGTGAGGCGAACGTGATAACCACTACACTACAGAAACTGACATGCTTTGAAAAAGTCGGGCATAATCAAAAAAATACTATAAGAAATCTCTTGCTACAATTCTTGACAGCAAGATGGATACTGAAGGTCAAGTCAAAGTTCAAAGAAGTTTCTGATTACAGCTGACAAAGTAATTGCACCAATCCAAAGGATTGTGCTGCAACTTTGAGATACCCAATGCTGCAGCAGGAGATTACCACCTTTCCGCTGGCTCTCCGCCACCTCAGCGCAAGGGGAATGTGGATGAAGCCGCGCGATTCTCGGCTGGTTCCCCAGATATAACCAATAAAAATGTTTTATACTTTCCTACAAACCTATTTCACTGCGTTCCAAATTGTCTGAAACGTGCTCTAAACCACTTTCTGGAAGAACCTTTTCGGACGTGGAAATTAGTAATTTTCTCCGGTCGCGGTCCGCCAAACTCCCATGTTTGTTTATAAGGTGCCATGTGGCGCTCGTTCACGGTTCGTAATACGAGTCCGAGAACACCACAAGAGAGTTTAGAATGCTCGGGAGGGTAGAACAGCGTCGTTCGGCCAGAGTTTTGAACGCTAAATCGATCGGGTCGGGACTTCCAGCCGAGGACCGGTGGTCGACGAAAAAGTGTCCGACAACGGTGCGCCTTTCTCGGACTTGGTCGGCTGGAAGTCCCGGTCCTCGGCCCGGTTCTCATGAATTTTAGAGGACCTCCAGCGGGGTCTCTGGGACCCCAAAGATGCTCATCCACGGTTGTTTCACCTCTCTAGGACCTTCCAGGGCTGAGAAACCAGCCATCAGCCTGTTTCAGGCAGTTATGTTTCTTTTTTCCTGCAAACTTGGACATTTAAAGTGTAGGTGAAAGGAGAATGACTGGCTCTTGGTCAGTTGTGGAAGTGCAACAAAAATGCATTTCTGCATGAGACCCAATGCGAGAAAGAGATGGTCTGCCTTTCTGCCCTGTGCACCAAGAAGAGGACTGCAGTGGTTTTCCAAGTCCAAATAATGTTATTGGAAAGTCATACATGTTTCCGCCCAGTTTCGAACAGGGGACCTTTCGCGTGTGAGGCGAACGTGATAACCACCACACTACGGAAACTGACATGCTTTGAAAAAGTCGGGCATAATCAAAAAAATACTATAAGAAATCTCTTGCTACAATTCTTGACAGCAAGATGGATACTGAAGGTCAAGTCAAAGTTCAAAGAAGTTTCTGATTACAGCTGACAAAGTAATTGCACCAATCCAAAGGATTGTGCTGCAACTTTGAGATACCCAATGCTGCAGCAGGAGATTACCACCTTTCCGCTGGCTCTCCGCCACCTCAGCGCAAGGGGAATGTGGATGAAGCCGCGCGATTCTCGGCTTGTTCCCCAGATATAACCAATAAAAATGTTTTATACTTTCCTACAAACCTATTTCACTGCGTTCCAAATTGTCTGAAACGTGCTCTAAACCACTTTCTGGAAGAACCTTTTCGGACGTGGAAATTAGTAATTGTCTCCGGTCGCGGTCCGCCAAACTCCCATGTTTGTTCATAAGGTGCCATGTGGCGCTCGTTCACGGTTCGTAATACGAGTCCGAGAACACCACGAGAGAGTTTAGAATGCTCGGGAGGGTAGAACAGCGTCGTTCGGCCAGAGTTTTGAACGCTAAATCGATCGGGTCGGGACTTCCAGCCGAGGACCGGTGGTCGACGAAAAAGTGTCAGACAACGGTGCGCCTTTCTCGGACTCGGTTGGCTGGAAGTCCCGGTCCTCGGCCCGGTTCTCATGAATTTTAGAGGACCTCCAGCGGGGTCTCTGGGACCCCAAAGATGCTCATCCACGGTTGTTTCACCTCTCTAGGACCTTCCAGGGCTGAGAAACCAGCCATCAGCCTGTTTCAGGCAGTTATGTTTCTTTTTTTCCTGCAAACTTGGACATTTAAAGTGTAGGTGAAAGGAGAATGACTGGCTCTTGGTCAGTTGTGGAAGTGCAACAAAAATGCATTTCTGCATGAGACCCAATGCGAGAAAGAGATGGTCTGCCTTTCTGTCCTGTGCACCAAGAAGAGGACTGCAGTGGTTTTCCAAGTCCAAATAATGTTATTGGAAAGTCATACATGTTTCCGCCCAGTTTCGAACAGGGGACCTTTCGCGTGTGAGGCGAACGTGATAACCACTACACTACGGAAACTGACATGCTTTGAAAAAGTCAGGCATAATCAAAAAAATACTATAAGAAATCTCTTGCTACAATTCTTGACAGCAAGATGGATACTGAAGGTCAAGTCAAAGTTCAAAGAAGTTTCTGATTACAGCTGACAAAGTAATTGCACCAATCCAAACAATTGTGCTGCAACTTTGAGATACCCAATGCTGCAGCAGGAGATTACCACCTTTCCGCTGGCTCTCCGCCACCTCAGCGCAAGGGGAATGTGGATGAAGCCGCGCGATTCTCGGCTTGTTCCCCAGATATAACCAATAAAAATGTTTTATACTTTCCTACAAACCTATTTCACTGCGTTCCAAATTGTCTGAAACGTGCTCTAAACCACTTTCTGGAAGAACCTTTTCGGACGTGGAAATTAGTAATTTTCTCCGGTCGCGGTCCGCCAAACTCCCATGTTTGTTCATAAGGTGCCATGTGGCGCTCGTTCACGGTTCGTAATACGAGTCCGAGAACACCACGAGAGAGTTTAGAATGCTCGGGAGGGTAGAACAGCGTCGTTCGGCCAGAGTTTTGAACGCTAAATCGATCGGGTCGGGACTTCCAGCCGAGGACCGGTGGTCGACGAAAAAGTTTCCGACAACGGTGCGCCTTTCTCGGACTCGGTCGGCTGGAAGTCCCGGTCCTCGGCCCGGTTCTCATGAATTTTAGAGGACCTCCAGCGGGGTCTCTGGGACCCCAAAGATGCTCATCCACGGTTGTTTCACCTCTCTAGGACCTTCCAGGGCTGAGAAACCAGCCATCAGCCTGTTTCAGGCAGTTATGTTTCTTTTTTTCCTGCAAACTTGGACATTTAAAGTGTAGGTGAAAGGAGAATGACTGGCTCTTGGTCAGTTGTGGAAGTGCAACAAAAATGCATTTCTGCATGAGACCCAATGCGAGAAAGAGATGGTCTGCCTTTCTGTCCTGTGCACCAAGAAGAGGACTGCAGTGGTTTTTCAAGTCCAAATAATGTTATTGGAAAGTCATACATGTTTCCGCCCAGTTTCGAACAGGGGACCTTTCACGTGTGAGGCGAACGTGATAACCACTACACTACAGAAACTGACATGCTTTGAAAAAGTCGGGCATAACCAAAAAAATACTATAAGAAATCTCTTGCTACAATTCTTGACAGCAAGATGGATACTGAAGGTCAAGTCAAAGTTCAAAGAAGTTTCTGATTACAGCTGACAAAGTAATTGCACCAATCCAAAGGATTGTGCTGCAACTTTGAGATACCCAAAGCTGCAGCAGGAGATTACCACCTTTCCGCTGGCTCTCCGCCACCTCAGCGCAAGGGGAATGTGGATGAAGCCGCGCGATTCTCGGCTGGTTCCCCAGATATAACCAATAAAAATGTTTTATACTTTCCTACAAACCTATTTCACTGCGTTCCAAATTGTCTGAAACGTGCTCTAAACCACTTTCTGGAAGAACCTTTTCGGACGTGGAAATTAGTAATTTTCTCCGGTCGCGGTCCGCCAAACTCACATGTTTGTTCATAATGTGGCGCTCGTTCACGGTTCGTAATACGAGTCCGAGAACACCACGAGAGAGTTTAGAATGCTCGAGAGGGTAGAACAGCGTCGTTCGGCCAGAGTTTTGAACGCTAAATCGATCGGGTCGGGACTTCCAGCCGAGGAACGGTGGTCGACGAAAAAGTGTCAGACAACGGTGCGCCTTTCTCGGACTCGGTTGGCTGGAAGTCCCGGTCCTCGGCCCGGTTCTCATGAATTTTAGAGGACCTCCAGCGGGGTCTCTGGGACCCCAAAGATGCTCATCCACGGTTGTTTCACCTCTCTAGGACCTTCCAGGGCTGAGAAACCAGCCATCAGCCTGTTTCAGGCAGTTATGTTTCTTTTTTTCCTGCAAACTTGGACATTTAAAGTGTAGGTGAAAGGAGAATGACTGGCTCTTGGTCAGTTGTGGAAGTGCAACAAAAATGCATTTCTGCATGAGACCCAATGCGAGAAAGAGATGGTCTGCCTTTCTGTCCTGTGCACCAAGAAGAGGACTGCAGTGGTTTTCCAAGTCCAAATAATGTTATTGGAAAGTCATACATGTTTCCGCCCAGTTTCGAACAGGGGACCTTTCGCGTGTGAGGCGAACGTGATAACCACTACACTACGGAAACTGACATGCTTTGAAAAAGTCAGGCATAATCAAAAAAATACTATAAGAAATCTCTTGCTACAATTCTTGACAGCAAGATGGATACTGAAGGTCAAGTCAAAGTTCAAAGAAGTTTCTGATTACAGCTGACAAAGTAATTGCACCAATCCAAACAATTGTGCTGCAACTTTGAGATACCCAATGCTGCAGCAGGAGATTACCACCTTTCCGCTGGCTCTCCGCCACCTCAGCGCAAGGGGAATGTGGATGAAGCCGCGCGATTCTCGGCTTGTTCCCCAGATATAACCAATAAAAATGTTTTATACTTTCCTACAAACCTATTTCACTGCGTTCCAAATTGTCTGAAACGTGCTCTAAACCACTTTCTGGAAGAACCTTTTCGGACGTGGAAATTAGTAATTGTCTCCGGTCGCGGTCCGCCAAACTCCCATGTTTGTTCATAAGGTGCCATGTGGCGCTCGTTCACGGTTCGTAATACGAGTCCGAGAACACCACGAGAGAGTTTAGAATGCTCGGGAGGGTAGAACAGCGTCGTTCGGCCAGAGTTTTGAACGCTAAATCGATCGGGTCGGGACTTCCAGCCGAGG
>NW_026906538.1:0-12236 GCF_033807715.1 Cololabis saira | reverse complement strand
AAAAGGGAGAGAAAAAAAGGAGCACGCAATAACGGCACTAACTCAGCTGTAACACCTGTAACAGCTTGGATCCGCGGTACGTGCTGCCGCTGTGTGCGCTGCCGCGTCATGAATATTTGACTGATGAAATCCTGTCAGAGTTTTACCAGACTACATTTCAAACCCTCACGCAGGACGACAGTCGTGTCAGTCGCTTCACGGGTGACATGTGGAGTTCTAGTGTGAAGAGTTTTGCTTCACTCACAAAAGTTTCCTCACATGCGGCGGATGCTACCGCAAAAGCTTTCACAAAGCTTAATAATTCATAATTAATTTTTATTTTAAGATTTCCTCTTTCCACAAGAAAACTAAGGTTTATAGTTTGTAACTTGTATCAACTTTTAGAGAGTGACATGTCTGCTGTTGCCTGTGTTGTTCCACATGTTGTAGAAAAACGCGGGCAAAAATCCTTGATTCCGCGGACTAAAATCCTTGATTCCGCGGACTAAAATCCTTGATTCCGCGGGCTAAAATCCTTGAATTTGCGGGCTAAAATCCTTGATTTTGCGGGCTAAAATCCTTGATTTTGCGGGCTAAAATCATTGATTATGCGATTAAATGTGCGGGTTTTTTATGTGCTTTTATGCGGTGAAATTGCGGAATATGCTGTAAGTTGCGGAATAGGGCGGAAAGTTGCAAAATATGCGAAATATGCAGGAAGTTGCAGATTCGGCGCTGAGCTCTTCCCTCTTAAATTCAGCGGGTCGTCTGATCTGAGGTCGTAAGAGAAAAAAAAGGAGAGCGCGGGTGGAGAGGAGAGACGCGACCGGCCCGGGGGCCGGCCGCCTCTCTCCTCTCCACCCGCGGCTCGGTGCTCGGGTGATTGCCGGGCGCACCGGCGCGACGAGGGGGACGAGACAGAGCTCCGTCACCCCCCCCCCACGCATCCGCCGCCACTATCCCCCAAGTGGATGGGAACGTGCGTCCGCCTCCGCCGGCCCTCGCAGGCGCAGTGGTACGCGGTCAGCGCGGATCCTGAGTCCACCGGCAGCCGCGCCCACCGCGCAAGCGGGCTCTCTTTTTCCTCTCACCCCCGCGGGTGAGAGCTGCTGTTTGGGGGGTGGCAGTTTCTGCGAGCGGTGCGGAGGTCCCCGGGCGGGTCCCGCACGTCGCGACCGGGCGTCCCGATATGTCACTCACAACACTCCCCCCTTTTTCCAAACTTTATGCGAAAATGTCGGCGATGATGCGGTGAAATCAAGCGAGCCCCGCATAATTCGCATATTCAGCGCGGACATATGCAATATTAACCCCAGTAAAAGTGATTTTTCTGCACCAGACATTGAAATCCACGGAAGGTCTGTAAATCCACGGACAGCCGTGAAATCTGCGAAAAATTCCGCGATCACGGAATCGCGGATTCCTGGAGGGTCTAATAATATTACCACAGGAAAGCTGAAGCTACTAAACTACACTTACTCTGTGTTAGCCGAGTTTACACCTAATCTCCTAATTTTTATACCTAATAATACAATGTCAGTGTCGTGTACATGAAACATCAATATTGACCAATTTATGGATCGGTGATCGGCAAAATCGGGATCGGCCGATACTGGTTTTCGAGATCGGTGATCGGTGATCGGCCCTCAAAATCCTGATCGGTGCATCTCTAATTTTTACCACCACGTGCTCCTACCTAAGTGACAGTCCTGGGCATTGCCATCCTCTACCAACCCCGGGAGGGCCCTGCACTGAGCTCTTCAGCTTTTCACCAGACAGGGTGGGGTTTCTCCGGCCGGACGTAGCGCGTGGAAGGATCACGTTATTCCGGCTGGATCCTCCCCACCCCATCTGGCGCCCCGGTTGGCCAAAGGGGGCATGGACCAGGACTGTGTGCATGTTTTTGTGAGGGTAGCTCCCATTAGCTACCCAGGGGAACACGGGGAGAACATGCAAACTCCACACAGAAAGGCCCTTTCGCCAACCCCACCCATGGTGTGGGTGCTGAAGTCATGGGGGAACTAACACGCACTTCAGCGCCCACAGCGTCCCCGGCGGGAATCGAACCCAGGACCTTCTTGCTGTGAGACGGCTGCACTACCAGCTGCGCCACCGTGCCCTTATTATTAGGGCCCGAGCACTTGCAGTGCGAAGGCCCTATTGTATTTGCAGGAATTTTTATTATTATTATTTTTCTTCTGACAAAGTGATGGCCTTTTTGCCCCCCTTAACATGCCCAAAAAGTCACCAAATTTTGCACCCAAGTCAGGCCTGGCGATAAATTTGATATTTCATGGTTTGCATTAATGGGCGTGGCAAAATGGCTCAACAGCGCCCCCCGGAAAACTTTGTACCTCAAGCCCCACAATACGGTTTGATGTAGATGCACGACAATCGCTACACACCTGTATCATGGCACAACTTAAAGAAAAGTCTCTTGGAGCCATGGCCGAAACCGAACAGGATGTCGGCCATTTTGAATAAATTGTGTCATTTTGGCGAAATTTATGCCATTCCTTCAGCAGTTAATTCAGCCCGAACCGTAGCGTGCACCCAAGTGTGTTATACATCAAAATGTGCGTCTACATCCTGCGACACCACGCATTACTTTTCTCTTTCAAAAGTGTTACCGTGGCGACGCTAGACGCCAAAAGGCGCGCCCCCCCTTCATGTGATTGGTCCATATTTGATAGTTCTCCAAAAGTCACCAAATTTTGCATGCAAGCCAGGCCTGGCGATACCTTTGATATTTAATGGTTTGCATTAATGGGCGTGGCCTAACGGCTCAACAGCGCCCCCTAGAATACTTTTCTCTGCCATAACTTTTGAATGGTTTGACATAGGAAGTTGTGGGTGGTGTCATGGGACTTTGTACTGAGTTCTTAAGCTTCATTGGCCTTAATTAGCCCCGCCCCTTCTTCTGATTGGTTGTCCCGATTTTCTGCTATAACTTTGGAATGGTTTGACATAGAAAGTCCTGGGTGGTGTCATCAGATTCTTTATGGAGTTCTTAAGCTTCGTTGGCCTTAATTAGCCCCACCCCTTCTTCTGATTGGTTGTCCCGATTTTCTGCTATAACTTTTGAATGGTTTGACATAGGGAGTCGTGGGTGGTGTCATGGGAATCTGTAATGAGTTCTTAAGCTTTGTTGGCCTTAATTAGCCCCTTCTTCTGATTGGTTGTCCCGATTTTCTGCTATAACTTTGGAATGGTTTGACATAGAGAGTCGTGGGTGGGGTCATCAGATTCTGTATGGAGTCCTTGACCTTCATTGGCCTGAATTAGCCCCGCCCCTTCTTCTGATTGGTTGTCCCTTTTTTCTGCTATAACTTTTGAATGGTTTGACATAGGAAGTCGTGGGTGGTGTCTTTTCTGATATGCTTATGGGGGGCGGTGGCCGTGAGTGCGAGGGCCCGTTCATCGCTGCTTGCAGCTTTAATTATTATTATTATTTTTCTTCTGACAAAGTGATGGCCTTTTTGCCCCCCTTAACATGCCCAAAAAGTCACCAAATTTTGCACCCAAGTCAGGCCTGGCGAAAAATTTGATATTTAATGGTTTGCATTAATGGGCGTGGTAAAATGGCTCAACAGCGCCCCCTTGAAAACTTTGTGCCTCAAGCCCCACGATACGGTTTGACGTACATGCACAGAAATCGGTACACACCTGTATCATGGGACAACTTAAAGAAAAGTCTCTTGGCGACATGGCCGAAACCGAACAGGAAGTCGGCCATTTTGAATTAATCTCGTCACTTTGGCGCAATTTATGCCATTCCTTCGGCAGTTAATTCAGCCCGAACCGTAACGTGCCCCCAAGTGTGTTATACATCAAAATGTGCGTCTCCATCCTGCGACAACACGCATTACTTTTCTCTTTCAAAAGCGTTACCGTGGCGGCGCTAGACGGCAAAAAGCGCGCCCACCCTTCATCTGATTGGTTCGACAGAAAAAACTTTGTGCCTCAAGCCCCATAATACGGTTACACGTACATGAACGAAAATCGGTACACTCCTGTATCATGTCACAACTAAAAGAAAAGTCTCTTGGCGCCATGGCCGAAACCGAACAGGAAGTCGGCCATTTTGAACATTCTGAATTAATTGCGTAATTTTGGAGCAATATATGCCATTCCTTCGAGAGTTAATTCAGCCCGAACCGTATCGTGAACCCAGATGTGTTATACATCAAAATGTGCGTCTCCATCCTGCGACTACACGCATTACTTTTCTCTTTGAAAAGTGTTACCGTGGCGACGCTAGACGCCAACAAGCGCACCCCCCGTTCATCTGATTGGTCCATATTTGATAGTTCCCCAAAAGGCACCAAATTTGGCATGCAAGCCAGGCCTGGCGATAAATTTGATATTTCATGGTTTGCATTAATGGGCGTGGCAAAATGGCTCAACAGCGCCCCCCGGAAAACTTTGTACCTCAAGCCCCACAATACGGTTTGATGTAGATGCACGACAATCGCTACACACCTGTATCATGGCACAACTTAAAGAAAAGTCTCTTGGAGCCATGGCCGAAACCGAACAGGATGTCGGCCATTTTGAATAAATTGTGTCATTTTGGCGAAATTTATGCCATTCCTTCGGCAGTTAATTCAGCCCGAACCGTAGCGTGCACCCAAGTGTGCTATACATCAAAATGTGCGTCTACATCCTGCGACACCACGCATTACTTTTCTCTTTCAAAAGTGTTACCGTGGCGACGCTAGACGCTAAAAGGCGCGCCCCCCCTTCATGTGATTGGTCCATATTTGATAGTTCTCCAAAAGTCACCAAATTTTGCATGCAAGCCAGGCCTGGCGATACCTTTGATATTTAATGGTTTGCATTAATGGGCGTGGCCTAACGGCTCAACAGCGCCCCCTAGAATACTTTTCTCTGCCATAACTTTTGAATGGTTTGACATAGGAAGTTGTGGGTGGTGTCATGGGACTTTGTACTGAGTTCTTAAGCTTCATTGGCCTTAATTAGCCCCGCCCCTTCTTCTGATTGGTTGTCCCGATTTTCTGCTATAACTTTGGAATGGTTTGACATAGAAAGTCCTGGGTGGTGTCATCAGATTCTTTATGGAGTTCTTAAGCTTCGTTGGCCTTAATTAGCCCCACCCCTTCTTCTGATTGGTTGTCCCGATTTTCTGCTATAACTTTTGAATGGTTTGACATAGGGAGTCGTGGGTGGTGTCATGGGAATCTGTAATGAGTTCTTAAGCTTTGTTGGCCTTAATTAGCCCTGCCCCTTCTTCTGATTGGTTGTCCCGATTTTCTGCTATAACTTTGGAATGGTTTGACATAGAGAGTCGTGGGTGGGGTCATCAGATTCTGTATGGAGTCCTTGACCTTCATTGGCCTGAATTAGCCCCGCCCCTTCTTTTGATTGGTTGTCCCTTTTTTCTGCTATAACTTTTGAATGGTTTGACATAGGAAGTCGTGGGTGGTGTCTTTTCTGATATGCTTATGGGGGGCGGTGGCCGTGAGTGCAAGGGCCCGTTCATCGCTGCTTGCAGCTTTAATTAGGGCCCGAGCACCTTCAGTGCGAAGGCCCTATTGTATCTGTAGGAATTCTTCGCGTTATTAGGGCCCGAGCACTTGCAGTGCGAAGGCCCTATTGTATTTGCAGGAATTTTTATTATTATTATTTTTCTTCTGACAAAGTGATGGCCTTTTTGCCCCCCTTAACATGCCCAAAAAGTCACCAAATTTTGCACCCAAGTCAGGCCTGGCGAAAAATTTGATATTTAATGGTTTGCATTAATGGGCGTGGCAAAATGGCTCAACAGCGCCCCCTTGAAAACTTTGTGCCTCAAGCCCCACGATACGGTTTGACGTACATGCACGAAAATCGGTACACACCTGTATCATGCGACAACTTAAAGAAAAGTCTCTTGGCGTCATGCCCGAAACCGAACAGGAAGTCGGCCATTTTGAATTAATCGTGTCACTTTGGCGCAATTTATGCCATTCCTTCGAGAGTTAATTCAGCCCGAACCGTATCGTGAACCCAGGTGTGTTATACATCGAAATGTGCGTCTCCATCCTGCGACTACACGCATTACTTTTCTCTTTCAAAAGTGTTACCGTGGCGACGCTAGACGCCAACAAGCGCACCCCCCCTTCATCTGATTGGTCCATATTTGATAGTTCCCCAAAAGGCACCAAATTTTGCATGCAAGCCAGGCCTGGCGATAAATTTGATATTTCATGGTTTGCATTAATGGGCGTGGCAAAATGGCTCAACAGCGCCCCCCGGAAAACTTTGTGCCTCAAGCCCCACAATACGGTTTGGCGTACATGCACGAAAATCGCTACACACCTCTATCATGGCACAACTTAAAGAAAAGTCTCTTGGAGCCATGGCCGAAACCGAACAGGATGTCGGCCATTTTGAATAAATTGTGTCATTTTGGCGAAATTTATGCCATTCCTTCGGCAGTTAATTCAGCCCGAACCGTAACGTGCACCCAGGTGTGTTATACATCAAAATGTGCGTCTCCATCCTGCAACAACACGCATTACTTTTCTCTTTTAAAAGTTTTACCGTGGCAACGCTAGACGCCAAAAGGCGCGCCCCCCCTTCATGTGATTGGTCCATATTTGATAGTTCTCCAAAAGTCACCAAATTTTGCATGCAAGCCAGGCCTTGTGATAAATTTGATATTTCATGGTTTGCATTAATGGGCGTGGTCTAACGGCTCAACAGCGCCCCCTAGAATATTTTTATCTGCCATAACTTTTGAATGGTTTGACATAGGAAGTTGTGGGTGGTGTCATGGGACTCTGTAATGAGTCCTTAAGCTTCGTTGGCCTTAATTAGCCCTGCCCCTTCTTCTGATTGGTTGTCCCGATTTTCTGCTATAACTTTGGAATGGTTTAACATAGAGAGTCCTGGGTGGTGTCATCAGATGCTTTATGGAGTCCTTGACCTTCATTGGCCAGAATTAGCCCCGCCTCTTCTTCTGATTGGTTGTTCCGATTTTCTGCTATAACTTTGTAATGGTTTGACATAGAGAGTCCTGGGTGGTGTCATCAGATTCTTTATGGACTCCTTGAGCTTCTTTGGCCTTAATTAGCCCCGCCCCTTCTTCTGATTCGTTGCCCCGATTTTCTGCTATAACTTTTGAATGGTTTGACATAGAAAGTCGTGGGTGGTGTCGTTTCTGATATGCTTAAGGGGGGCGGTGGCCGTGAGTGCGAGGGCCCGTTCATCGCTGCTTGCAGCTTTAATTATTATTATTATTTTTCTGACAAAAGGAAGGCCTTTTTGCCCCCCTAAACGTGCCCAAAAAGTCACCAAATTTTGCATGCAAGTCAGGCCTGGCGAAAAATTTGATATTTAATGGTTTGCATTAATGGGCGTGGCAAAATGGCTCAACAGCGCCCCCTTGAAAACTTTGTGCCTCAAGCCCCACAATGCGGTTTGTCGTACATGCACGAAAATCGGTACACACCTGTATCATGGCGCAACTTAAAGAAAAGTCTCTGGGCGTCATGTCGAGAAACCGAACAGGAAGTCGGCCATTTTGAATTAATCGTGTCATTTTGGCGAAATGTATGCCTTCCTTCGGCAGTTAATACGGCCTGAACCGTAACTTGCACCCAGGTGTGTTATACATCAAAATGTGCGTCTCCATCCTCCGACACCACGCATTACTTTTCTCTTTCAAAAGCGTTACCGTGGCGACGCTAGACACCAAAAAGCGCGCCCACCCTTCATCTGATTGGTTCAGACAGAAAAAACTTTGAGCCTCAAGCCCCACAATACGGTTTGACGTACATGAACGAAAATCGGTACACACCTGTATCATGTCGCGACTAAAAGAAAAGTCTCTTGGTGCCATGGCCGAAACCGAACAGGAAGTCGGCCATTTTGAACATTCTGAATTAATCGCGTAATTTTGGAGCAATATATGCCATTCCTTCGAGAATTAATACGGCCCGAACCGTATCATGCACCCAGGTGTGTTATACATCAAAATGTGCGTCTCCATCCTGCGACTACACGCATTACTTTTCTCTTTCAAAAGTGTTACCGTGGCGACGCTAGACGCCAACAAGTGCACCCCCCCTTCATCTGATTGGTCCATATTTGATAGTTCCCCAAAAGTCACCAAATTTGGCAGGCAAGGCAGGCCTGGCGATAAATTTGATATTTCATGGTTTGCATTAATGGGCGTGGCAAAATGGCTCAACAGCGCCCCCCGGAAAACTTTGTGCCTCAAGCCCCACAATACGGTTCGACGTACATGCACGAAAATCGGTACACACCTGTATCATGGCACAACTTAAAGAAAAGTCTCTTGGCGCCATGTCCGAAACCGAACAGGAAGTCGGCCATTTTGAAATCTGATTGGTCCATATTTGATAGTTCTCCAAAAGTCACCAAATTTTGCATGCAAGACAGACTTGGCGATAAATTTGATATTTCATGGTTTGCATTAATGGGCGTGGCAAGACGGCTCAACAGCGCCCCCTAGAATACTTTTCTCTGCCATAACTTTTGAATGGTTTGACATAGGAAGTTGTGGGTGGTGTCATGGGACTCTGTAATGAGTCCTTAAGCTTCGTTGGCCTTAATTAGCCCCGCCCCTTCTTCTGATTGGTTGTCCCGATTTTCTGCTATAACTTTGGAATGGTTTGACATAGAGAGTCGTGGCTGGTGTCATCAGATTCTTTATGGAGTCCTTGACCTTCATTGGCCTGAATTAGCCCGGCCCCTTCTTCTGATTCGTTGTTCATTTTTTCTGCTATAACTTTTGAATGGTTTGACATAGAGAGTCGTGGGTGGTGTCTTTTCTGATATGCTTATGGGGGGCGGTGGACGTGAGTGCGAGGGCCCGTTCATCGCTGCTTGCAGCTTTAATTATTATTATTATTTTTCTTCTGACAAAGTGATGGCCTTTTTGCCCCCCTTAACATGCCCAAAAAGTCACCAAATTTTGCACCCAAGTCAGGCCTGGCGAAAAATTTGATATTTAATGGTTTGCATTAATGGGCGTGGTAAAATGGCTCAACAGCGCCCCCTTGAAAACTTTGTGCCTCAAGCCCCACGATACGGTTTGACGTACATGCACGGAAATCGATACACACCTGTATCATGGGACAACTTAAAGAAAACTCTCTTGGCGACATGGCCGAAACCGAACAGGAAGTCGGCCATTTTGAATTAATCTCGTCACTTTGGCGCAATTTATGCCATTCCTTCGGCAGTTAATTCAGCCCGAACCGTAACGTGCCCCCAAGTGTGTTATACATCAAAATGTGCGTCTCCATCCTGCGACAACACGCATTACTTTTCTCTTTCAAAAGCGTTACCGTGGCGGCGCTAGACGGCAAAAAGCGCGCCCACCCTTCATCTGATTGGTTCGACAGAAAAAACTTTGAGCCTCAAGCCCCATAATACGGTTTGACGTACATGAACGAAAATCGGTACACTCCTGTATCATGTCGCAACTAAAAGAAAAGTCTCTTGGCGCCATGGCCGAAACCGAACAGGAAGTCGGCCATTTTGAACATTCTGAATTAATTGCGTAATTTTGGAGCAATATATGCCATTCCTTCGAGAGTTAATTCAGCCCGAACCGTATCGTGAACCCAGATGTGTTATACATCAAAATGTGCGTCTCCATCCTGCGACTACACGCATTACTTTTCTCTTTGAAAAGTGTTACCGTGGCGACGCTAGACGCCAACAAGCGCACCCCCCGTTCATCTGATTGGTCCATATTTGATAGTTCCCCAAAAGGCACCAAATTTGGCATGCAAGCCAGGCCTGGCGATAAATTTGATATTTCATGGTTTGCATTAATGGGCGTGGCAAAATGGCTCAACAGCGCCCCCCGGAAAACTTTGTACCTCAAGCCCCACAATACGGTTTGATGTAGATGCACGACAATCGCTACACACCTGTATCATGGCACAACTTAAAGAAAAGTCTCTTGGAGCCATGGCCGAAACCGAACAGGATGTCGGCCATTTTGAATAAATTGTGTCATTTTGGCGAAATTTATGCCATTCCTTCGGCAGTTAATTCAGCCCGAACCGTAACGTGCACCCAAGTGTGTTATACATCAAAATGTGCGTCTACATCCTGCGACACCACGCATTACTTTTCTCTTTCAAAAGTGTTACCGTGGCGACGCTAGACGCCAAAAGGCGCGCCCCCCCTTCATGTGATTGGTCCATATTTGATAGTTCTCCAAAAGTCACCAAATTTTGCATGCAAGCCAGGCCTGGCGATACCTTTGATATTTAATGGTTTGCATTAATGGGCGTGGCCTAACGGCTCAACAGCGCCCCCTAGAATACTTTTCTCTGCCATAACTTTTGAATGGTTTGACATAGGAAGTTGTGGGTGGTGTCATGGGACTTTGTACTGAGTTCTTAAGCTTCATTGGCCTTAATTAGCCCCGCCCCTTCTTCTGATTGGTTGTCCCGATTTTCTGCTATAACTTTGGAATGGTTTGACATAGAAAGTCCTGGGTGGTGTCATCAGATTCTTTATGGAGTTCTTAAGCTTCGTTGGCCTTAATTAGCCCCACCCCTTCTTCTGATTGGTTGTCCCGATTTTCTGCTATAACTTTTGAATGGTTTGACATAGGGAGTCGTGGGTGGTGTCATGGGAATCTGTAATGAGTTCTTAAGCTTTGTTGGCCTTAATTAGCCCTGCCCCTTCTTCTGATTGGTTGTCCCGATTTTCTGCTATAACTTTGGAATGGTTTGACATAGAGAGTCGTGGGTGGGGTCATCAGATTCTGTATGGAGTCCTTGACCTTCATTGGCCTGAATTAGCCCCGCCCCTTCTTCTGATTGGTTGTCCCTTTTTTCTGCTATAAATTTTGAATGGTTTGACATAGGAAGTCGTGGGTGGTGTCTTTTCTGATATGCTTATGGGGGGCGGTGGCCGTGAGTGCGAGGGCCCGTTCATCGCTGCTTGCAGCTTTAATTATAATTATTATTACAAAAGTGCATCTCCACTCGTTGAGTTTGCACTTTGAAAGAGATGGAAAATGGACTGGTACCAAAAGCCAGGCTTGTTGCACGAGGTTTTGAGCAACTGCAAGTTTCTGCTACAGAAGGAATCTCCAACCTGTGCTTCAGTCTCTGAGGCTCCTTGTGGCAGGAAGTTATCAAAAACAATGGACACTGCATTTGATGGACATAAAATCTGCCTTCTTTCATGGACTAGAAATGTGGAGACATTTTCATGAAACCTTCTCCAGAGACCAACAGAGCAGATCATCTTTTTTTAACCCACATCAACTCCATGGTTCCTGACACAGTGGATTCCTATCAGTTTTCCTACCGTGCCAACAGATCAGTGGATGAAGCGATGGCTTCGGCTTCACTTCACCTTCCAACACCTGAGGGGTATTCCAGGAAGCAGGTTCAACAAAGTCCGAGTTTAAACCTGAACTCCGAGTTGACTTAACCTGAGATAGGAAACTCTGAGTTTTCGGTTCCAGAACAGCGGATATGAGTTAGTTCAATCAACTATGAGTTTGTTAAGCTCGAGTTAAAAAGCCATCATCAGTAGAGCCCTGATTCAACGATTCACCATGGCAACCGGCAACAACAAAAGATCCACATACGTTTTCTTTTTTTTTTAACTTTATTTAACATTTCAATTTACAAAATCCCTTTGAGGAAACATTAGTTTGCATCTGAAGATCCACATACTTCACGCCACTGGAGCTAGAAGTGTTAATACGTGCGTATGGCGAGTATGAGAGCATATTTCGAAAAAAAAAAAACCAGAGCTGCAGGAGCAAAGGAGAGAATTGGCGTGGGAGAAAGTTGCTGCAGTCAATGTGTAAGTTTGAATGCAGTATTCATTTAACATTTAAGCACACTGTCTTATAATATTACAGATGAAACCAGTGGTGGAATGGTATTGAATGAAATTTTATTGTCATTTAGATCAGGGGCAGCCGCCACACCCGGCTTCAGGGGAAAATGTAAATGTGTTTTAAATTTTTTTTATACATTTATGGAATTACTCTGTGTCTATTTGTATTGATTTATTCTATTACTTTATACATATAAAATAACTACAAATGCATATCAGAACAACTTGATGGATTTCACTAGGTATTATCTTTCCCAACGCTTTTTCTACTCTCTAACTCTGCTGCTTGCTGTCCGTGGTGCAGAAAACGGATGTGTATTGTGTAAAGGCCCATTGGCTGAATTGACGCCACTGAGGGAGGAGACGGAGAGAAACTCAGGCTTTATTGAAGTAAACCTGCTAGC
>NW_026906537.1:0-12326 GCF_033807715.1 Cololabis saira | reverse complement strand
TTATCTTCCTGGACCGGCCGCAGTTCAGGGGGTCGTGGTTTTTAAAGACAATAGAATTAGCATTAGCTCCTGTTACCTACACAAAGACTCGGTAATAATACATCTCTTACCTCTGAAACAAGTCCGCGTAGCACCTGGGGAGGCAGGTATGATCCAAGAGTCTCCAAAATAATCCACTTGTGGAAGCAAGGGTTGTAATTCCGAATAAAAGTCCGAAATCTCAGCCACAGAACTGCAGGTCTGTCTGCTCAGCTCGAGTGTCTGAAAGACGGAACGATCCGAGCCGCGAAGAGCTATTTATAGATTCACGTCATGTGATTACTATGCTCCAATAGGAAGGCAGATCGAGCTGCCAGTGGAAAATTACAGATTTTTCTACAGGATTATAATATATATTTATGAAAATAATTATCTCAGAATTCTGAGAAAAGTTTTAATGAAAAAAAGAGCTCTGTTTTGTGAATTAATCAGATAATTATCTCAGAATTCTGAGAAAAGTTTAATGAAAAAAAAATATGCTCTGTTTTTCTGAATTAACCAGATAATATCTCAGAATTCTGAGAAAACTTAAATACGAAAGACGGCTGGTCGTGGTGTATTGCTGAAATATTAATATTTAATTCTATGAAAGCAGGCTCTTTGCGGCTCTTTGCAGGTAGACTTATATATTGCTGCTTAAAAACCGTGGCATTGTGGCAAAGCAGGCAGAGCAGACTCGTGGCAGAGCAGTAGTGTTGCCGTTTCTGCTCTCAGAGGCTGAGAGTTCGAACCTGCTGTGTGCAGAAATTATTAATATTTTCTTTCTTTCTTTCTTTCTTTCTTTCTTTCTTTCTTTCTTTCTTTCTTTCTTTCTTTCTTTCTTTCTTTCTTTCTTTCTTTCTTTCTTTCTTTCTTTCTTTCTTTCTTTCTTCCTTCCTTCCTTTCTTCATTCCTTCTTCAATCAGACTTTCAGACTTTCCAAAACTGGCTTTAGTGTAAACCAAAACGCTTCACGCCGAGCCCGCAAAGCTATTTATAGTAACAGCTCAACATCCAATAGAATTGCTCAATTCTGAAGTTTGCCCGGAGACGGATGACGAGCCTAGAAGATTCTAGATTGACAACAGGTGACGAGTGTATAAGATTCTTGATGTGTATGTGAAGATAAATATGTGAAGATATATATATATATATATATATATATATATATATATATATATATATATATATATATATATATATATATATATATATATATATACTTTATCAAGAAGATGATACCTTTCTGCCTCATTTCTTTCTTTCTTTCTTTCTTTCTTTCTTTCTTTCTTTCTTTCTTTCTGACTCATTTCCTTCCTTCCTTTCTTTCTTTCTTTCTTTCTTTCTTTCTTTCTTTCTTTCTTTCTTTCTTTCTTTCTTTCTTTCTTTCTTTCTTTCTTTCTTTCTTTCTTTCTTTCTTTCTTTCTTTCTGGAGGGAGGGAGGGATGGGAGGGAGGATGATGGGAGGGAGGGATGGAGGGATGGATGGAAGGATGGAGGGATGGAGGGATGAATGTGGAATCTGAGGGATGGAGGGATGATGGATGGAGGGATGGAAGGATGGAGGGATGGAGGGATGATGGATGGAGGGATGAAGGGATGGAAGGATGGAGGGATGGAGGGATGATGGATGGAGGGATTGAAGGATGGAGGGACGGAGGGATGGAGGGACGGAGGGATGGAAGGATGGAGGGATGATGGATGGAGGGATGGAGGGATGATGGATGGAGGGATGGAGGGACGGATGGAGGGATGGATGGAGGGATGGATGGAGGGATGGAGGGATGGAGGGATGGATGGAGGGATGGATGGAGGGATGGACGGAGGGACGGAGGGATGGAGGGATGATGGATGGAGGGATGGAGGGATGGATGGAGGGATGGATGGATGGAGGGATGGAGGGATGGATGGAGCGATGGATGGATGGAGGTATGGAGGGATGGATGGAGGGATGGATGTGGAATCTGAGGGATGGAGGGATGATGGATGGAGGGATGGAAGGATGGAGGGATGGAGGGATGATGGATGGAGGGATGAAGGGATGGAAGGATGGAGGGATGGAGGGATGATGGATGGAGGGATTGAAGGATGGAGGGACGGAGGGATGGAGGACGGAGGGATGGAAGGATGGAGGATGATGGATGGAGGGATGGAGGGATGATGGATGGAGGGATGGAGGGACGGATGGAGGGATGGATGGATGGAGGGATGGAGGATGGAGGGATGGAGGGATGGATGGAGGGATGGACGGAGGACGGAGGGATGGAGGGATGATGGATGGAGGGATGGAGGATGATGGAGGGATGGAGGGATGGATGGAGCGATGGATGGATGGAGGTATGGAGGGATGGATGGAGGATGATGGATGGAGGGATGGATGATAATTCATTCATTCATCCATTCATTCATTCATTACCAGCTTCAGCATTCATTAATTCATTCATTCATTCATTCATTACCAACTTCATTCATTCATTCATTCATTCATTC
This sequence comes from Cololabis saira, assembly GCF_033807715.1. Classification (NCBI taxonomy): domain Eukaryota; kingdom Metazoa; phylum Chordata; class Actinopteri; order Beloniformes; family Belonidae; genus Cololabis; species Cololabis saira. The sequence goes on along the minus strand of NW_026906537.1, from coordinate 9,818 downwards.
ATTCATTCATTCATTCATTCATTCATTACCAGCTTCATTCATTCATTCATTCATTCATTCATTCATTCATTCATTACCAGCTTCAGCATTCATTAATTCATTCATTCATTCATTCATTACCAGCTTCAATCATTAATTCATTCATTCATTCATTAATTACCAACTTCATTCATTCATTCATTCATTCATTCATTCATTCATTCATTCATTACCAGATTCATTCATTCATTCATTCATTCATTCATTACCAGCTTCAGCATTCATTAATTCATTAATTCATTCATTCATTACCAGCTTCATTAATTAATTAATTAATTCATTCATTACCAGCTTCAGCATTCATTCATTCATTCATTACCAGCTTCAGCATTCATTCATCCATTCATTACCAGCTTCAGCATTCATTCATTCATTCATTCATTCATTCATTACCAGCTTCAGCTTCGCTAACTGAACCACTAACGGGACCGCTAACCGAGCCGCTAACGGGATCGCTAACCGAGCCGCTAACGGGATCGCTAACGGGATCGCTAACAACCGCTAACGGGACCGCTAACGGGATTGCTAACGGGACCGCTAACGGGGTCGCTAACTGGACTGCTAACTGGACCGCTAACGGGATCGCTAACTGGACCGCTAATGGGACCGCTAACGGGATCGCTAACAGGACCGCTAACAGAACCGCTAACGGGACCGCTAACACCAATAACACTACCATCCCCTAATAAACACCTACCATCCCATAATAACACTAACATCCTATAAAAACACTAACATCCCATAATAACACTAACATCCTATAAAAACACCTGCCATCCCATAATAACACTAACATCCTATAAAAACACCTGCCATCCCATAATAACACTAACATCCTATAAAAACACCTGCCATCCCATAATAACACTAACATCCTATAAAAACACCTGCCATCCCATAATAACACTAACATCCTATAAAAACACCTGCCATCCCATAATAACACTAACATCCTATAAAAACACCTGACATCCCATAATAACACTAACATCCTATAAAAACACCTGACATCCCATAATAACACTAACATCCTATAAAAACACCTGCCATCCCATAATAACACTAACATCCTATAAAAACACCTGCCATCCCATAATAACACCTATCATGTGTGTGTGTGTGTGTGTGTGTGTGTGTGTGTGTGTGTGTGTGTGTGTGTGTGTGTGTGTTCATCTAATGTTAAAAGGTCAGGGTTCAGATTTCTCCATTTTCCAGGTTATACTATGAAGTCCTGTACTGAGTGAGTCATGTGACCAGTTCTGGGTCAGCCTAATCAGTCAACAGCTGAGCTCTGGTTGCTAGGGGCAACAGGAACCTGATACAGAGGGAGCGGGAATGACTCCGCTGGATTTTCGGTTGTGACAAACCTGAAATCACTCCACTTTGCGCTCAAACCGTAGCACTTAGCAGAAAAACGAAAACATTTTGAGAAACAGAGAACCTACCAGATTATCTAAATGTTATTTTCATACAGATATTCCTTAAAATGTGTTAGTAACGGCAATTCGAAAACAAAAATGAGATTTTTTTTAAGAAAATTTCATTTAACATGGGAGTCAATGAAGAGACAGACAGGAATTGGCGTGTCTGTTGGCTCCACCGTTAAAATTTTGTGCACACCACGCCTGTGAAAGTCACATTTTATAAATCACAACACCTATGTCTATATTCTGACCAAAAATGATCTGTCTACCTTTTACGGTTTGGCCGTGACCTCGAGTTACAAATAAGAAATCATGTTTTTTTTTCAGTCTAACTACACTCTAGCGAACTGACTCCCGTGCTCTAGATTTGAAAAAAAGTGATTTCCAGTCCTCGCTTGAGCGCTCATATCTTGAAAAGTGTACATTTTAGGAAAAAACAGTCCGGGGTTTGGAGAGAGAAGAGAAGTTTTCCTCCGTTTTGAAGTTTGAATGACGTTTCTACGTCCAAGTATGAGAAAGATACGTGACTCGGAAAAAAGGTGAATTTTGTCTTTTTTTTCTCAACATTTTCCCATCCGCTTATAATGGCGCCATTGAAATGCATGGGAAAATCTTCCCCATTAGTTTGGAAATTTGGAAATGTTTTTGCACTTCGTGCAAAAACTATTCGTGCCATCGTTCTGAAAATCCACAGGACTGTAGTTAAATTCAGGGCCTACAACTTTCTAAATCGGTTCGGAATTTTTCGAGTAACGGTGTGCGAGTGGTGAGGCCCCAAAGTTCACGCAATGCGTTCCGGATGGGGCAAAAAGCGCACGTTTGTGCACGTTGCGCAAAAACGTGCACGCCAATTGCTTATAAAAGTCATACCCATCGATTCCCGATTAAGGCGCACGTTTCTACGTTTTTACTTTTCGCGTTTTCTCAAAGCTGCGGGACTAGTTACCGGACAAAGTTTTTACGGAAGAATATGGAATAAATAATAAGCCTGAGCAATAGTATGAGTGCCTCGTGCTGCGCACGAGGCACTCCTCCTCCATTGAGCTTGCGCAGCTCAATGGAGGAGGCGTGCCACGTGGCGCAGCCGTGGCACTAATAAGCCTGAGCAATAGTATTAGTGCCTCGTGCTGCGCACGAGGCACTCCTCCTCCATTGAGCTTGCGCATCTCAATGGAGGAGGCGTGCCACGTGGCGCAGCCGTGGCACTAACTAGACAAAATTCCCGGGAAATTTTGAAGTGCCACGGACTACTGCCGGATGATCGCGGGATGCACCCATGAAGGTCAAGGACTCGATACTTGGTCATTTGACACCACCCATGACTCTCTATGTCAAACCATTCAAAAGATATTGGACTATAACGTATCGGCCAATCAGGACAAGGGGCGGGGCTAATTTGCACCAATGAGGGTCAGGGACTCCATACTTAGTCATTTGACACCACCCATGTCTCTGTATGTCAAACCATTCAAAAGATATTGGACTTTAACGTATCAGCCAATCAGAAGAAGGGGCGTGGCTAATTTGCACCAATGAGGGTCAGGGACTCGATACTTGGTCATTTGACACCACCCATGTCTCTGTATGTCAAACCATTCAAAAGATATTGGACTATAACGTATCGGCCAATCAGAAGAAGGGGCGTGGCTAATTTGCACCAATGAGGGTGAGGGACTCCATACTTAGTCATTTGACACCACCCATGTCTCTGTATGTCAAACCATTCAAAAGATATTGGACTTTAACGTATCAGCCAATCAGAAGAAGGGGCGTGGCTAATTTGCACCAATGAGGGTCAGGGACTCGATACTTAGTCATTTGACACCACCCATGTCTCTGTATGTCAAACCATTCAAAAGATATTGGACTTTAACGTATCAGCCAATCAGAAGAAGGGGCGTGGCTAATTTGCACCAATGAGGGTCAGGGACTCGATACTTAGTCATTTGACACCACCCATGTCTCTGTATGTCAAACCATTCAAAAGATATTGGACTTTAACGTATCAGCCAATCAGAAGAAGGGGCGGGGCTAATTTGCACCAATGAGTGTCAGGGGCTCGATACTTAGTCATTTGATACCACCCGTGAGTCTCTATGTCAAACCATTCAAAAGATATTGGACTATAACGTATCGGCCAATCACAAGAAGGGGCGGGGCTAATATGTATATATAATATACAAATGTAAATATTTATATGTATAATAATAATAATATACATATATATCCCATGAACCTGTCCCCAGCAGGACTGGGGATCATGTAAGGTCAAAAGGTCAGGGTTCAGATTCCTCCATTATCCAAGGTAAAGTATTATGAAGTCTGCATTGAGTGGGTCATGTGACTAGTTCTGGGTCACATGACCCGGAAGTATGGTAGTGTATATTGTATTGGAATGACTCAGCTAGTTCTTCGGATTTGACAAGCCTCAAATAACTTCACCTTGTAATCAAACTGTAGCTCCTAGCAGAAAAACAAAGACATCGTGAGAGAGACAGAACCCGGAAGATTCTGACAATCTTAATTTTATTCAGATATTCCTTAAAATGTGTTAGTAACGGCAATTCGAAAACAAAAATGAGATTTTTTTGAAGAAAACTTATTTTAACATTAGAGTCAATGGAGACAGAGGCAGGATTTGGCGTGACTCTTGGCTCCCCCGTTCAAATTTTGTGCACACCACGCCTGTCAAAGTCACATTATTTGAATCTCAACATCTATGTCTACATTCTGACCAAAGATTATCTTTCTAGCTTTTACGGTTCGGCCGTGAGCTCGAGTTACAAATAAAAATTATGGTCATTTTTTCAAAGTCTCTCGCACTCTGATCAATTAGAACCGCACTGAAGATTTGACAAAAAAGTGATTTCCAGTCCTCGCTTGAGGGCTCATATCTTGAAAAGTGTACATTTTAGGAAAAAACAGTCTGGGGTTTAGAGAGAGAAGAGAAGTTTTCCTCCGTTTTGAAGTTTGAATGACGTTTCTACGTGCAAGTATGAGAAAGATAGGTGACTCGGAAAAAAGGTGAATTTTGTCTTTTTTTTCTCAACATTTTCCCATCCGCTTTGAATGGCGCCATTGAAATGCATGGGAAAACAGTTCCCCATTAGTTTGGAAATTTGGAAATGTTTTTGCACTTCGTGCAAAAACTATTCGTGCCATCGTTCTGAAAATCCAGAGGACTGTAGTTAAATTCAGGGCCTACAACTTTCTAAATCGGTTCAGAATTTTTCGAGTAACGGTATGCGAGTGGTGAGGCCCCAAAGTTCACGCAATGCGTTCCGGATGGGGCAAAAAGCGCACGTTTGTGCACGTTGCGCAAAAACGTGCACGCCAATCGCTTATAAAAGTCATACCAATTGATTCCCGATTAAGTCGCACGTTTCTACGTTTTTACTTTTTGAGTTTTCTCAAAGCTGTGCGACTAGTTACGCGCCGAAGTTTATACGGAAGAATATGGAATAATAATAATAACTAGACCAAAATTCCCGGGAAATTTTGAAGTGCCACGGACTACTGCCGGATGATCGCGGGATGCACCCATGAAGGTCAAGGACTTGATACTTAGTCATTTGACACCACCCATGTCTCTGTATGTCAAACCATTCAAAAGATATTGGACTTTAACGTATCAGCCAATCAGAAGAAGGGGCGTGGCTAATTTGCACCAATGAGGGTCAGGGACTCGATACTTGGTCATTTGACACCACCCATGTCTCTGTATGTCAAACCATTCAAAAGATATAGGACTATAACGTATCGGCCAATCAGAAGAAGGGGCGTGGCTAATTTGCACCAATGAGGGTCAGGGACTCCATACTTAGTCATTTGACACCACCCATGTCTCTGTATGTCAAACCATTCAAAAGATATTGGACTTTAACGTATCGGCCAATCAGAAGAAGGAGCGTGGCTAATTTGCACCAATGAGGGTCGGGGACTCGATACTTAGTCATTTGACACCACCCATGTCTCTGTATGTCAAACCATTCAAAAGATATTGGACTATAACGTATCGGCCAATCAGAAGAAGGGGCGTGGCTAATTTGCACCAATGAGGGTCAGGGACTCGATACTTAGTCATTTGACACCACCCATGTCCCTGTATGTCAAACCATTCAAAAGATATTGGACTATAACGTATCGGCCAATCAGAAGAAGGGGCGTGGCTAATTTGCACCAATGAGGGTCAGGGGCTCGATACTTAGTCATTTGATACCACCCGTGAGTCTCTATGTCAAACCATTCAAAAGATATTGGACTATAACGTATCGGCCAATCAGAAGAAGGGGCGGGGCTAATATGTATATATAATATACAAATGTAAATATTTATATGTATAATAATAATAATATACATATATATCCCATGAACCTGTCCCCAGCAGGACTGGGGATCATGTAAGGTCAAAAGGTCAGGGTTCAGATTCCTCCATTATCCAAGGTAAAGTATTATGAAGTCTGCATTGAGTGGGTCATGTGACCAGTTCTGGGTCACATGACCCGGAAGTATGGTAGTGTATATTGTATTGGAATGACTCAGCTAGTTCTTCGGATTTGACAAGCCTCAAATAACTTCACCTTGTAATCAAACTGTAGCTCTTAGCAGAAAAACAAAGACATCGTGAGAGAGACAGAACCCGGAAGATTCTGACAATCTTAATTTTATTCAGATATTCCTTAAAATGTGTTAGTAACGGCAATTCGAAAACAAAAATGAGATTTTTTTGAAGAAAACTTCATTTAACATTAGAGTCAATGGAGACAGAGGCAGGATTTGGCGTGACTCTTGGCTCCCCCGTTAAAATTTTGTGCACACCACGCCTGTCAAAGTCACATTTTAAGAATACCAAAATGTATGTCTACATTCTGACCAAAAATGATCTTTCTAGCTTTTACGGTTTGCCCGTGAGCTCGAGTTACAAATAAAAATTATGTTCATTTTTTGAAAGTCTCTCGCACTCTGATCAATTAGAACCGCACTGAAGATTTGACAAAAAAGTGATTTCCAGTCCTCGCTTGAGGGCTCATATCTTGAAAAGTGTACATTTTAGGAAAAAACAGTCCGGGGTTTGGAGAGAGAAGAGAAGTTTTCCTCCGTTTTGAAGTTTGAATGACGTTTCTACGTCCAAGTATGAGAAAGATACGTGACTCGGAAAAAAGGTGAATTTTGTCTTTTTTTTCTCAACATTTTCCCATCCGCTTTGAATGGCGCCATTGAAATGCATGGGAAAACAGTTCCCCATTAGTTTGGAAATTTGGAAATGTTTTTGCACTTCGTGCAAAAACTATTCGTGCCATCGTTCTGAAAATCCAGAGGACTGTAGTTAAATTCAGGGCCTACAACTTTCTAAATCGGTTCAGAATTTTTCGAGTAACGGTATGCGAGTGGTGAGGCCCCAAAGTTCACGCAATGCGTTCCGGATGGGGCAAAAAGCGCACGTTTGTGCACGTTGCGCAAAAACGTGCACGCCAATCGCTTATAAAAGTCATACCAATTGATTCCCGATTAAGTCGCACGTTTCTACGTTTTTACTTTTCGCGTTTTCTCAAAGCTGTGGGACTAGTTACGCGCCGAAGTTTATACGGAAGAATATGGAATAAATAAATAAATAAATAAGCCTGAGCAATAGTATGAGTGCCTCGTGCTGCGCACGAGGCACTCCTCCTCCATTGAGCTTGCGCATCTCAATGGAGGAGGAGTGCCACGTGGCGCAGCCGTGGCACTAACTAGACCAAAATTCCCGGGAAATTTTGAAGTGCCACGGACTACTGCCGGATGATCGCGATTTGGCAGCTACCTTGGGGGACTCCACAGTCCAATGACTTACTATGCGATAAGGCACCGTTAAAATAAACTTTTTGTGACCTTTCAGACAAATAGCTCTTAAACCATTGAATTGCAGAAAAATTAAAACCATAATTAATGAGTTTAGAAATTAAAATGTCATGCTCAATCACATCAAAGGCAGCACTGAAGTCAAGCAATACTGTTCCCACAAGCATCGAGTCATCAATTGATGTTAACCAGTTATTGGACATCTGTGTCATTGCAGTGCAGGTGGAGTGGCCAGACCTATAAGCATGTTGGAACATTGTTGTTAAATCATTGTAAGAAAAGTAATCTTGTACTTGCTTGAATACTATCATCTCCAATAATTTACTGAGAACAGGTAAAATACTTATAGGCCTACTATTTGGACCGCAGAAAGTTGATTTTGTATATTTGGGTAAAGGAATGATCTAACCCTCCTTCCAAAGTTTAGGACACACACCACTAATCAGACACCTGTTGAACATGTGACAGAGAGGCTTCGAAATTACCGCAGCAGATGATCTCAATAGCCTATTGTCCAAGTTGTCCATTCCAGCAGACCCACCAACAGTCAAAGATTTCAGCAGCAATTCCACCCGCAAAACACTGACCAGATGACATTCAAAATGACATAACTTGTTTTTCATAATTAATTTTTTTATCAGCTCATCTGAGTTAGTATCAACAGTACAATGCATTTTCTCTCTGAGTTTAGAACCCTTGTTAACAAAATAATCCTTGAAATAATTTGCAATCTGAGTTGGCTTATTTAAATAAACTCCATTCAGTTCAACAAAAGAGGTACAGGTAGATTTTTTCCCCCATAATTTCATTAAGTACATTCCATAATTTCTTACTGTCCGTACCACTGTCAGAAATTCTTTTCTGATAGAAGTTTTTTCTTTTTGACTCTGTTCACTTTGGTCACATGATGCCTTTGTATACAATAAAGTTTTCTGTCCACAAGAGAACAGCAACCTTCTTAGTCCTTTGAGCCATTAAACTCTTTAATTCAGAATCAATCCAAGGAGCACTTTTGGCTTTAACTGTAAACTTTTTTAACGGAGCATGACTGTTAACAACTCTCAATAGCACATACTTAATGTTATCCAGCTCAGTGAGAAAATTATCCTCATTGAATGTCTTATAAGTTCTTTTTACCATAATATTGGGACAGGCTTTAGGACGCTTTGTTCTCCTGGAGACAGCCACACAGTTATGGTCACTAAACTGGTACAAAAACAGGTGTGGAGCACATATCAGGGGTATTAGTGAAAATATGATGGATACATTTTGATGTTGGAGATCTAGCAGTGTTAATAGAAATTCTTGTAGGTTGATAAATTAATTGGGATAAACCACACATATCAGTCATATATTTAAGCTTGTTCTTGAGAGCACACTCATCAGATAGCCAATCAATGTTCAGATCACCCATCCAGTACATCTCTCCGTTTTCTTCAGTCACTTTATCTAGCATATTACATAATGCATTTAAATATTCTATCCTGACACTAGGTGGCCTGTAACAACATCCAACAAGTATTGGTTTTAAATAGGGGAGATGTACCTGCAGCCATAACACTTCAACATCATCAACCATCAAGTCATGTCTCAATTTAACAGGATAATGGTCATGTATTAGAATGGCCACACCTCCAAACCTATTTCTATCACGTCTATAAATTGAATAGCCACTTATAGAAACTTCTGAATTGTTTATAAAACTGTCCAGGAGGTTTCAGAAATTGCAAGAATATCTATATTGTTCAATTGCAAAAATAAAGAAAGGTCTTGGATTTTATTCCTCAAACTACATGTTAATATGTGTAAGGACTAAGCCTGAGGGTAGTTTGTTTATACCAGTCATCTTATCACATACCTCAAGTTGTTAAATCATCATCACATTCATCAGACATATTGATCCAGCTCTGAAAGTTCATGGATAAGCGGTGTATTTGCAACCTCTGGGTTTCCATTAAGCTTAGTGTAGATCTTACAGGTGGCAGTCCAGGTGGCTTGTATTTTGTTATCCTTCCTCAGAACACGTGCTTGGCGGGCAATGTAGGCGTTTCTCCTCGTCAGGTGATCATTTAGATATACACTAGAGCACTTCAGCTTCCGGCCTTGCTTCAGGACATCCACCTTTCGTTTTCTGAGGATTGTGTGTGTGTTTCCCTGAAGAGTTCATGCACACCTATGGACGTGTGTGTGTGTGTGTGTGTGTGTCAGAGAGAGTAGAGCTAGTGAGTGTGTGTCTGTGTTTGAGTGACTGAATGAGTGAGTCTATGCATGTACTCTGCATGTAGAGTAAAAACTGTGGGAGTATGATGATAATGTATGGAAGAAAGTGGAAAAATCTTGAAGGCTTGGAGCTTGAAGTGAGCGATGACATCATTGCACATGTGCGTGTGTCTGTATTTGTGTGTCCATTTGCCCAGATGATAATCATATGGTCAAACAACAGTTAATCCAATACATTTAGAAATTAAATTATATAATAATCATCAATAACACCTCTATTATATGGAACACCAGGAC
>NW_026906536.1:0-12329 GCF_033807715.1 Cololabis saira | reverse complement strand
CGCGTTTTTTCGCGCGTTTTTTTCGTGCGTTTTGCGTGCGTTTTGCATGCGTTCGTGCGTTTTTTCGTGTGTTCGTGCGCTTCTTCGTGCGCTTTTACGTTTTTTTGCAAAAAAACGCACGAAAAAACACACGGAAAAACGTATGAAAGTACGTTTTTTCGCGCGTTACGAAAGTACGTTTTTTCGTGCGTTTTTTCGGACGTTTTGCGTGCGTTTTTCCGTGTGTTTTGCGTGCGTTTTGCGTACGTTTTGCGTGCGTTTTGCGTGCGTTTGGCGTGCGTTTGGCGTGCGTTTTGCGTGCGTTTTGCGTGCGTTTTGCGTGCGTTTTGCGTACGTTTTGCGTGCGTTTTGCGTGCGTTTGGCGTGCGTTTGGCGTGCGTTTGGCGTGCGTTTTGCGTGCGTTTTGCGTGCGTTTTGCGTACGTTTTGCGTGCGTTTTGCGTGCGTTCGGCGTGCGTTTTGCGTGCGTTTTTGCATCCGTTTTTTCGTGCGTTCGCGCGTTTTTTCGCACGTTTTTTCGTGCGTTTTTGCGTGCGTTTTTTCGTGCGTTATTTTGTGCGTTTTGCGTGCGTTTTGCATGCGTTCGTGCGTTTTTTCGTGTGTTCGTGCGCTTCTTCGTGCGCTTTTACGTTTTTTTGCAAAAAAACGCACGAAAAAACACACGGAAAAACGTATGAAAGTACGTTTTTTCGCGCGTTACGAAAGTACGTTTTTTCGTGCGTTTTTTCGGACGTTTTGCGTGCGTTTTTCCGTGTGTTTTGCGTGTGTTTTGCGTGCGTTTTGCGTGCGTTTTGCGTGCGTTTTGCGTGCGTTTTGCGTGCGTTTTGCGTACGTTTTTTTGTATGTTTTTTTGTTCGTTTTTTTCGTATGCGTGCGTTCGTGCATTTTTGCGTGCGTTTTTTCGTGCGTTGGTGCGCTTTTTCGTGCGTTTTTTGTACGTTTTTTGTACGTTTTTTCGTACGTTTTTTCGTACGCTTTTTCGTATGTTTTTGCGTGCGTTTTTTCGTGCGTTCGTTCTTTTGTGCGTTTTCGAAATTTCGACTTTCTTCTCAAAATTTCAACTTTCTTCTCAAAATTTCAACTTTTTTCATCAAAATTTCTATTTTTTCATCACAATTTCAACTTTTTTTTGACTTTTTTCGTCAAAATTTCAACTTTTTTTTGACTTTTTTCGTCAACATTTCTACTTTTTTTTTGACTTTTTTCTCAAAATTTCAACTTTTTCAAGACATAGATAATATTCCCTATCCAATCAGAACCCCCCCTATCCAATCAGAACCCCCCCCTATCCAATCAGAACCCCCCTATCCAATCAGAACCCCCCCTATCCAATCAGAACCCCCCCCTATCCAATCAGAACCCCCCTATCCAATCAGAACCCCCCTATCCAATCAGAACCCCCCTATCCAATCAGAACCCCCCTATCCAATCAGAACCCATTTTTTTTCTCTAAATTTCTACTTTTTTTCAACTTTTTTCATCAAAATTTCTACTTTTTTCTCAAAATTTCTACTTTTTTCTCTAAATTTCTACTTTTTTTTCGACTTTTTTCTCAAAATTTCAACTTTTTTTCTCAAAATTTCAACTTTTTTTTTGACTTTTTTCGTCAAAATTTCAACTTTTTTCTCTAAATTTCAACTTTTTCAAGACATAGATAATATTCCCTATCCAATCAGAACCCCCCTATCCAATCAGAACCCCCCCCTATCCAATCAGAACCCCCCCCTATCCAATCAGAACCCCCCTATCCAATCAGAACCCCCCTATCCAATCAGAACCCCCCCTATCCAATCAGAACCCCCCCTATCCAATCAGAACCCCCCCTATCCAATCAGAACCCCCCCCTATCCAATCAGAACCCCCCCTATCCAATCAGAACCCCCCCCTATCCAATCAGAACCCCCCCCTATCCAATCAGAACCCCCCCCTATCCAATCAGAACCCCCCTATCCAATCAGAACCCCCCTATCCAATCAGAACCCCCCTATCCAATCAGAACCCCCCCCTATCCAATCAGAACCCCCCCCTATCCAATCAGAACCCCCCTATCCAATCAGAACCCCCCTATCCAATCAGAACCCCCCCCTATCCAATCAGAACCCCCCTATCCAATCAGAACCCCCCCTATCCAATCAGAACCCCCCCCCTATCCAATCAGAACCCCCCCCTATCCAATCAGAACCCCCCTATCCAATCAGAACCCCCCTATCCAATCAGAACCCCCCCCTATCCAATCAGAACCCCCCTATCCAATCAGAACCCCCCTATCCAATCAGAATCCCCCCCCTATCCAATCAGAACCCCCCTATCCAATCAGAATCCCCCCCTATCCAATCAGAACCCCCCCTATCCAATCAGAACCCCCCTATCCAATCAGAACCCCCCCCTATCCAATCAGAACCCCCCTATCCAATCAGAACCCCCCCCTATCCAATCAGAACCCCCCCTATCCAATCAGAACCCCCCCCTATCCAATCAGAACCCCCCCCCCTATCCAATCAGAACCCCCCTATCCAATCAGAACCCCCCCCCCTATCCAATCAGAACCCCCCCCTATCCAATCAGAACCCCCCCCCTATCCAATCAGAACCCCCCCCTATCCAATCAGAACCCCCCCCCCTATCCAATCAGAACCCCCCTATCCAATCAGAACCCCCCTATCCAATCAGAACCCCCCCTATCCAATCAGAACCCCCCCTATCCAATCAGAACCCCCCTATCCAATCAGAACCCCCCCTATCCAATCAGAATCCCCCCCTATCCAATCAGAACCCCCCTATCCAATCAGAACCCCCCTATCCAATCAGAACCCCCCTATCCAATCAGAACCCCCCTATCCAATCAGAACCCCCCCTATCCAATCAGAATCCCCCTCCATCCAATCATTGCGTTTTTTCGTGTGTTTTGCGTGCGTTGGTGCGTGTTTGCGTACGTTTTGCGTGCGTTTTGCGTGCGTTTTGCGTGCGTTTTTGCATCCGTTTTTTCGTGCGTTCGCGCGTTTTTTCGCACGTTTTTTCGTGCGTTTTTTCGTGCGTTATTTTGTGCGTTTTGCGTGCGTTTTGCATGCGTTCGTGCGTTTTTTCGTGTGTTCGTGCGCTTCTTCGTGCGCTTTTACGTTTTTTCGCAAAAAAACGCACGAAAAAACACACGGAAAAACGTATGAAAGTACGTTTTTTCGCGCGTTACGAAAGTACGTTTTTTCGTGCGTTTTTTCGGACGTTTTGCGTGCGTTTTTCCGTGCGTTTTGCGTGCGTTTTGCGTGCGTTTTGCGTGCGTTTTGCGTGCGTTTTGCGTGCGTTTTGCGTGCCTTTTGCGTACGTTTTGCGTGCGTTTTGCGTGCGTTTGGCGTGCGTTTGGCGTGCGTTTTTGCATCCGTCTTTTCGTGCGTTCGCGCGTTTTTTCGCGCGTTTTTTTCGTGCGTTTTGCGTGCGTTTTGCATGCGTTCGTGCGTTTTTTTCGTGTGTTCGTGCGCTTCTTCGTGCGCTTTTACGTTTTTTTGCAAAAAACGCACGAAAAAACACACGGAAAAACGTATGAAAGTACGTTTTTTCGCGCGTTACGAAAGTACGTTTTTTCGTGCGTTTTTTCGGACGTTTTGCGTGCGTTTTTCCGTGTGTTTTGCGTGCGTTTTGCGTACGTTTTGCGTGCGTTTTGCGTGCGTTTGGCGTGCGTTTGGCGTGCGTTTTGCGTGCGTTTTGCGTGCGTTTTGCGTGCGTTTTGCGTACGTTTTGCGTGCGTTTTGCGTGCGTTTGGCGTGCGTTTGGCGTGCGTTTGGCGTGCGTTTTGCGTGCGTTTTGCGTGCGTTTTGCGTACGTTTTGCGTGCGTTTTGCGTGCGTTCGGCGTGCGTTTTGCGTGCGTTTTTGCATCCGTTTTTTCGTGCGTTCGCGCGTTTTTTCGCACGTTTTTTCGTGCGTTTTTGCGTGCGTTTTTTCGTGCGTTATTTTGTGCGTTTTGCGTGCGTTTTGCATGCGTTCGTGCGTTTTTTCGTGTGTTCGTGCGCTTCTTCGTGCGCTTTTACGTTTTTTTGCAAAAAAACGCACGAAAAAACACACGGAAAAACGTATGAAAGTACGTTTTTTCGCGCGTTACGAAAGTACGTTTTTTCGTGCGTTTTTTCGGACGTTTTGCGTGCGTTTTTCCGTGTGTTTTGCGTGTGTTTTGCGTGCGTTTTGCGTGCGTTTTGCGTGCGTTTTGCGTGCGTTTTGCGTGCGTTTTGCGTACGTTTTTTTGTATGTTTTTTTGTTCGTTTTTTCGTATGCGTGCGTTCGTGCATTTTTGCGTGCGTTTTTTCGTGCGTTGGTGCGCTTTTTCGTGCGTTTTTTGTACGTTTTTTGTACGTTTTTTCGTACGTTTTTTCGTACGCTTTTTCGTATGTTTTTGCGTGCGTTTTTTCGTGCGTTCGTTCTTTTGTGCGTTTTCGAAATTTCGACTTTCTTCTCAAAATTTCAACTTTCTTCTCAAAATTTCAACTTTTTTCATCAAAATTTCTATTTTTTCATCACAATTTCAACTTTTTTTTGACTTTTTTCGTCAAAATTTCAACTTTTTTTTGACTTTTTTCGTCAACATTTCTACTTTTTTTTTGACTTTTTTCTCAAAATTTCAACTTTTTCAAGACATAGATAATATTCCCTATCCAATCAGAACCCCCCTATCCAATCAGAACCCCCCCCTATCCAATCAGAACCCCCCTATCCAATCAGAACCCCCCCTATCCAATCAGAACCCCCCTATCCAATCAGAACCCCCCCTATCCAATCAGAACCCCCCCTATCCAATCAGAACCCCCCCCCCCTATCCAATCAGAACCCCCCCTATCCAATCAGAACCCCCCCTATCCAATCAGAACCCCCCCTATCCAATCAGAACCCCCCCTATCCAATCAGAACCCCCCCCCCCTATCCAATCAGAACCCCCCTATCCAATCAGAACCCCCCTATCCAATCAGAACCCCCCTATCCAATCAGAACCCCCCCCTATCCAATCAGAACCCCCCCCCCCTATCCAATCAGAACCCCCCTATCCAATCAGAACCCCCCTATCCAATCAGAACCCCCCTATCCAATCAGAACCCCCCTATCCAATCAGAACCCCCCTATCCAATCAGAACCCCCCCTATCCAATCAGAACCCCCCTATCCAATCAGAACCCCCCTATCCAATCAGAACCCCCCTATCCAATCAGAACCCCCCCTATCCAATCAGAACCCCCCTATCCAATCAGAACCCCCCTATCCAATCAGAACCCCCCCCCTATCCAATCAGAACCCCCCTATCCAATCAGAATCCCCCCCCTATCCAATCAGAACCCCCCCTATCCAATCAGAACCCCCCCTATCCAATCAGAACCCCCCCTATCCAATCAGAATCCCCCTCCATCCAATCATTGCGTTTTTTCGTGTGTTTTGCGTGCGTTGGTGCGTGTTTGCGTACGTTTTGCGTGCGTTTTGCGTGCGTTTTGCGTGCGTTTTTGCATCCGTTTTTTCGTGCGTTCGCGCGTTTTTTCGCACGTTTTTTCGTGCGTTTTTTCGTGCGTTATTTTGTGCGTTTTGCGTGCGTTTTGCATGCGTTCGTGCGTTTTTTCGTGTGTTCGTGCGCTTCTTCGTGCGCTTTTACGTTTTTTTGCAAAAAAACGCACGAAAAAACACACGGAAAAACGTATGAAAGTACGTTTTTTCGCGCGTTACGAAAGTACGTTTTTTCGTGCGTTTTTTCGGACGTTTTGCGTGCGTTTTTCCGTGTGTTTTGCGTGTGTTTTGCGTGCGTTTTGCGTGCGTTTTGCGTGCGTTTTGCGTGCGTTTTGCGTGCGTTTTGCGTACGTTTTTTTGTATGTTTTTTTGTTCGTTTTTTCGTATGCGTGCGTTCGTGCATTTTTGCGTGCGTTTTTTCGTGCGTTGGTGCGCTTTTTCGTGCGTTTTTTGTACGTTTTTTGTACGTTTTTTCGTACGTTTTTTCGTACGCTTTTTCGTATGTTTTTGCGTGCGTTTTTTCGTGCGTTCGTTCTTTTGTGCGTTTTCGAAATTTCGACTTTCTTCTCAAAATTTCAACTTTCTTCTCAAAATTTCAACTTTTTTCATCAAAATTTCTATTTTTTCATCACAATTTCAACTTTTTTTTGACTTTTTTCGTCAAAATTTCAACTTTTTTTTGACTTTTTTCGTCAACATTTCTACTTTTTTTTTGACTTTTTTCTCAAAATTTCAACTTTTTCAAGACATAGATAATATTCCCTATCCAATCAGAACCCCCCTATCCAATCAGAACCCCCCCCTATCCAATCAGAACCCCCCTATCCAATCAGAACCCCCCCTATCCAATCAGAACCCCCCCCTATCCAATCAGAACCCCCCTATCCAATCAGAACCCCCCTATCCAATCAGAACCCCCCCTATCCAATCAGAACCCCCCCCCCCTATCCAATCAGAACCCCCCTATCCAATCAGAACCCCCCCTATCCAATCAGAACCCCCCCCCCCTATCCAATCAGAACCCCCCTATCCAATCAGAACCCATTTTTTTTCTCTAAATTTCTACTTTTTTTCAACTTTTTTCATCAAAATTTCTACTTTTTTCTCAAAATTTCTACTTTTTTCTCTAAATTTCTACTTTTTTTTCGACTTTTTTCTCAAAATTTCAACTTTTTTTCTCAAAATTTCAACTTTTTTTTTGACTTTTTTCGTCAAAATTTCAACTTTTTTCTCTAAATTTCAACTTTTTCAAGACATAGATAATATTCCCTATCCAATCAGAACCCCCCTATCCAATCAGAACCCCCCCCTATCCAATCAGAACCCCCCTATCCAATCAGAACCCCCCCCTATCCAATCAGAACCCCCCCCTATCCAATCAGAACCCCCCCTATCCAATCAGAACCCCCCCCTATCCAATCAGAACCCCCCCCTATCCAATCAGAACCCCCCTATCCAATCAGAACCCCCCCCTATCCAATCAGAACCCCCCTATCCAATCAGAACCCCCCCCTATCCAATCAGAACCCCCCCTATCCAATCAGAACCCCCCCCTATCCAATCAGAACCCCCCCTATCCAATCAGAACCCATTTTTTTTCTCTAAATTTCTACTTTTTTTCAACTTTTTTCATCAAAATTTCTACTTTTTTCTCAAAATTTCTACTTTTTTCTCTAAATTTCTACTTTTTTTTCGACTTTTTTCTCAAAATTTCAACTTTTTTTCTCAAAATTTCAACTTTTTTTTTGACTTTTTTCGTCAAAATTTCAACTTTTTTCTCTAAATTTCAACTTTTTCAAGACATAGATAATATTCCCTATCCAATCAGAACCCCCCTATCCAATCAGAACCCCCCCCTATCCAATCAGAACCCCCCTATCCAATCAGAACCCCCCTATCCAATCAGAACCCCCCTATCCAATCAGAACCCCCCCCTATCCAATCAGAACCCCCCCCCCTATCCAATCAGAACCCCCCCTATCCAATCAGAACCCCCCTATCCAATCAGAACCCCCCCCTATCCAATCAGAACCCCCCTATCCAATCAGAACCCCCCCTATCCAATCAGAACCCCCCTATCCAATCAGAACCCCCCTATCCAATCAGAACCCCCCCTATCCAATCAGAACCCCCCTATCCAATCAGAACCCCCCTATCCAATCAGAACCCCCCTATCCAATCAGAACCCCCCTATCCAATCAGAACCCCCCCCCCTATCCAATCAGAACCCCCCTATCCAATCAGAACCCCCCCCTATCCAATCAGAACCCCCCCTATCCAATCAGAACCCCCCCTATCCAATCAGAACCCCCCCCTATCCAATCAGAACCCCCCTATCCAATCAGAACCCCCCCTATCCAATCAGAACCCCCCCCCCCTATCCAATCAGAACCCATTTTTTTTCTCTAAATTTCTACTTTTTTTCAACTTTTTTCATCAAAATTTCTACTTTTTTCTCAAAATTTCTACTTTTTTCTCTAAATTTCTACTTTTTTTTCGACTTTTTTCTCAAAATTTCAACTTTTTTTCTCAAAATTTCAACTTTTTTTTTGACTTTTTTCGTCAAAATTTCAACTTTTTTCTCTAAATTTCAACTTTTTCAAGACATAGATAATATTCCCTATCCAATCAGAACCCCCCCTATCCAATCAGAACCCCCCCTATCCAATCAGAACCCCCCTATCCAATCAGAATCCCCCCCTATCCAATCAGAACCCCCCTATCCAATCAGAACCCCCCTATCCAATCAGAACCCCCCCCTATCCAATCAGAACCCCCCTATCCAATCAGAACCCCCCTATCCAATCAGAACCCCCCCCTATCCAATCAGAACCCCCCTATCCAATCAGAACCCCCCCTATCCAATCAGAACCCCCCTATCCAATCAGAACCCCCCCTATCCAATCAGAACCCCCCTATCCAATCAGAATCCCCCCCCTATCCAATCAGAACCCCCCCTATCCAATCAGAACCCCCCCTATCCAATCAGAACCCCCCCTATCCAATCAGAATCCCCCTCCATCCAATCATTGCGTTTTTTCGTGTGTTTTGCGTGCGTTGGTGCGTGTTTGCGTACGTTTTGCGTGCGTTTTGCGTGCGTTTTGCGTGCGTTTTTGCATCCGTTTTTTCGTGCGTTCGCGCGTTTTTTCGCACGTTTTTTCGTGCGTTTTTTCGTGCGTTATTTTGTGCGTTTTGCGTGCGTTTTGCATGCGTTCGTGCGTTTTTTCGTGTGTTCGTGCGCTTCTTCGTGCGCTTTTACGTTTTTTTCGCAAAAAAACGCACGAAAAAACACACGGAAAAACGTATGAAAGTACGTTTTTTCGCGCGTTACGAAAGTACGTTTTTTCGTGCGTTTTTTCGGACGTTTTGCGTGCGTTTTTCCGTGCGTTTTGCGTGCGTTTTGCGTGCGTTTTGCGTGCGTTTTGCGTGCGTTTTGCGTGCGTTTTGCGTGCCTTTTGCGTACGTTTTGCGTGCGTTTTGCGTGCGTTTGGCGTGCGTTTGGCGTGCGTTTTTGCATCCGTCTTTTCGTGCGTTCGCGCGTTTTTTCGCGCGTTTTTTCGTGCGTTTTGCGTGCGTTTTGCATGCGTTCGTGCGTTTTTTCGTGTGTTCGTGCGCTTCTTCGTGCGCTTTTACGTTTTTTTGCAAAAAACGCACGAAAAAACACACGGAAAAACGTATGAAAGTACGTTTTTTCGCGCGTTACGAAAGTACGTTTTTTCGTGCGTTTTTTCGGACGTTTTGCGTGCGTTTTTCCGTGTGTTTTGCGTGCGTTTTGCGTACGTTTTGCGTGCGTTTTGCGTGCGTTTGGCGTGCGTTTGGCGTGCGTTTTGCGTGCGTTTTGCGTGCGTTTTGCGTGCGTTTTGCGTACGTTTTGCGTGCGTTTTGCGTGCGTTTGGCGTGCGTTTGGCGTGCGTTTGGCGTGCGTTTTGCGTGCGTTTTGCGTGCGTTTTGCGTACGTTTTGCGTGCGTTTTGCGTGCGTTCGGCGTGCGTTTTGCGTGCGTTTTTGCATCCGTTTTTTCGTGCGTTCGCGCGTTTTTTCGCACGTTTTTTCGTGCGTTTTTGCGTGCGTTTTTTCGTGCGTTATTTTGTGCGTTTTGCGTGCGTTTTGCATGCGTTCGTGCGTTTTTTCGTGTGTTCGTGCGCTTCTTCGTGCGCTTTTACGTTTTTTTGCAAAAAAACGCACGAAAAAACACACGGAAAAACGTATGAAAGTACGTTTTTTCGCGCGTTACGAAAGTACGTTTTTTCGTGCGTTTTTTCGGACGTTTTGCGTGCGTTTTTCCGTGTGTTTTGCGTGTGTTTTGCGTGCGTTTTGCGTGCGTTTTGCGTGCGTTTTGCGTGCGTTTTGCGTGCGTTTTGCGTACGTTTTTTTGTATGTTTTTTTGTTCGTTTTTTCGTATGCGTGCGTTCGTGCATTTTTGCGTGCGTTTTTTCGTGCGTTGGTGCGCTTTTTCGTGCGTTTTTTGTACGTTTTTTGTACGTTTTTTCGTACGTTTTTTCGTACGCTTTTTCGTATGTTTTTGCGTGCGTTTTTTCGTGCGTTCGTTCTTTTGTGCGTTTTCGAAATTTCGACTTTCTTCTCAAAATTTCAACTTTCTTCTCAAAATTTCAACTTTTTTCATCAAAATTTCTATTTTTTCATCACAATTTCAACTTTTTTTTGACTTTTTTCGTCAAAATTTCAACTTTTTTTTGACTTTTTTCGTCAACATTTCTACTTTTTTTTTGACTTTTTTCTCAAAATTTCAACTTTTTCAAGACATAGATAATATTCCCTATCCAATCAGAACCCCCCTATCCAATCAGAACCCCCCTATCCAATCAGAACCCCCCTATCCAATCAGAACCCCCCTATCCAATCAGAACCCCCCTATCCAATCAGAACCCCCCCCTATCCAATCAGAACCCCCCCTATCCAATCAGAACCCCCCTATCCAATCAGAACCCCCCTATCCAATCAGAACCCCCCTATCCAATCAGAACCCCCCTATCCAATCAGAACCCCCCCCTATCCAATCAGAACCCCCCCTATCCAATCAGAACCCCCCTATCCAATCAGAACCCCCCCCTATCCAATCAGAACCCCCCTATCCAATCAGAACCCCCCTATCCAATCAGAACCCCCCTATCCAATCAGAACCCCCCTATCCAATCAGAACCCCCCTATCCAATCAGAACCCCCCCCCCCTATCCAATCAGAACCCCCCCCTATCCAATCAGAACCCCCCCCCTATCCAATCAGAACCCCCCTATCCAATCAGAACCCCCCCCTATCCAATCAGAACCCCCCCCCTATCCAATCAGAACCCCCCCCTATCCAATCAGAACCCCCCCCTATCCAATCAGAACCCCCCTATCCAATCAGAACCCCCCCCTATCCAATCAGAACCCCCCCCTATCCAATCAGAACCCCCCTATCCAATCAGAACCCCCCCCCTATCCAATCAGAACCCCCCCTATCCAATCAGAACCCCCCTATCCAATCAGAACCCCCCTATCCAATCAGAACCCCCCCCTATCCAATCAGAACCCCCCCTATCCAATCAGAACCCCCCCCCTATCCAATCAGAACCCCCCCCTATCCAATCAGAACCCCCCTATCCAATCAGAACCCCCCTATCCAATCAGAACCCCCCCCCTATCCAATCAGAACCCCCCTATCCAATCAGAACCCCCCCCTATCCAATCAGAACCCCCCCTATCCAATCAGAACCCCCCCCCTATCCAATCAGAACCCCCCCCTATCCAATCAGAACCCCCCCCCTATCCAATCAGAACCCCCCTATCCAATCAGAACCCCCCCCTATCCAATCAGAACCCCCCCCTATCCAATCAGAACCCCCCCCTATCCAATCAGAACCCCCCTATCCAATCAGAACCCCCCTATCCAATCAGAACCCCCCCCTATCCAATCAGAACCCCCCTATCCAATCAGAACCCCCCTATCCAATCAGAACCCCCCCCTATCCAATCAGAACCCCCCCTATCCAATCAGAACCCCCCTATCCAATCAGAACCCCCCTATCCAATCAGAACCCCCCTATCCAATCAGAACCCCCCTATCCAATCAGAACCCCCCCCTATCCAATCAGAACCCCCCTATCCAATCAGAACCCCCCCCCTATCCAATCAGAACCCCCCCCTATCCAATCAGAACCCCCCCCCTATCCAATCAGAACCCCCCTATCCAATCAGAACCCCCCTATCCAATCAGAACCCCCCTATCCAATCAGAACCCCCCCCCTATCCAATCAGAACCCCCCCTATCCAATCAGAACCCCCCCCTATCCAATCAGAACCCCCCCTATCCAATCAGAACCCCCCTATCCAATCAGAACCCCCCCTATCCAATCAGAACCCCCCCCCTATCCAATCAGAACCCCCCTATCCAATCAGAACCCCCCTATCCAATCAGAACCCCCCCCCTATCCAATCAGAACCCCCCTATCCAATCAGAACCCCCCTATCCAATCAGAACCCCCCCCCTATCCAATCAGAACCCCCCTATCCAATCAGAACCCCCCTATCCAATCAGAACCCCCCTATCCAATCAGAACCCCCCCCCTATCCAATCAGAACCCCCCCCTATCCAATCAGAACCCCCCCCTATCCAATCAGAACCCCCCCTATCCAATCAGAACCCCCCTATCCAATCAGAACCCCCCCTATCCAATCAGAACCCCCCCCTATCCAATCAGAACCCCCCTATCCAATCAGAACCCCCCCCCCCAGAGGAATGTAGTGGGGTCGTTTAAGGCTCAGTCATTTCAAACTGGTGTTAAAGTTTGGTTTTCACCTCCACGTTTAAGTTTAGGGTCTAAAGAAACATGTGAGTCCGAGTGTCAAACACACAGATAATAA
>NW_026906535.1:0-12431 GCF_033807715.1 Cololabis saira | reverse complement strand
TGAAAAATTTTAAATATGTTTTGTTGATGAGAAAATATGTTTCTCTATTTTTCTTATTTTTGTGAGGGGGATATATATTGTTTTTTCGGCACTGCCTGGTTCTCTATAGCTGATATAACATGAATTACTCCTATGTGGGATCAATAAAGTTCTTATTTTTGTCATCTGAGAAAATGAAATATATTATATTTGGTGCCTAACTGTTTCCCAATTATATTAGTGCGTGTGTGAATGAATAAACGAGACGTAAAACGTATATTTCTTTGTAGAAAGGCGCTTTATGAAAATAAGGAAAAAAGAGGAAAAAAATATGAAAAAAAGAGGAACAAAGAGGAAAAAAGATAAAAAAAGAGGAGAAAAAGAGAAAAAATAGGAAAAAAAGTAAAAAAGAGAGAAAAGGAAGAAAAAAGTGCGTGTGTGAATGAATAAATGAGCGTAAAACGTATGTTTCTTGGTAGAAAGGCGCTGGGTACTGCAGCCTCCTGCTGGCGGGGAGCTGGTACTGCAGCCTCCTGCTGGCGGGGAGCTGGTACTGCAGCCTCCTGCTGGCGGGGAGCTGGTACTGCAGCCTCCTGCTGGCGGGGAGCTGGTACTGCAGCCTCCTGCTGGCGGGGAGCTGGCTCTACTGCCCCCTAACCCTCGTTGGGATGGTCCGAACTATTTTATTTCGATCCAACGCAAAATAATTAAAAACCGTACTTATTAATCACAAAACACAGTTTAAACATCATGACCAAATCCGCTCCCACCCGACCCGATCACCGCAGACAGACTGCAGCTTCACCGGGACCAACGATGATGGTTGATGTTGATCCAGGACCAACCTGGTTAAGGAGCATCAAACTCACTCTTATCTACGCAGAAATAACGTTAAGGAGCATCAAACTCACTCTTATCTATGTAGAAATAACGTTAAGGAGCATCAAACTCACTCTTATCTACGCAGAAATAACGTTAAGGAGCATCAAACTCACTCTTATCTACGCAGAAATAACGTTAAGGAGCATCAAACTCTCTCTTATCTATGCAGAAATAACGTTAAGGAGCATCAAACTCCCTCTTATCTACGCAGAAATAACGTTAAGGAGCATCAAACTCCCTCTTATCTACGCAGAAATAACGTTAAGGAGCATCAAACTCACTCTTATCTACGCAGAAATAACGTTAAGGAGCATCAAACTCTCTCTTATCTACGCAGAAATAACGTTAAGGAGCATCAAACTCACTCTTATCTACGCAGAAATAACGTTAAGGAGCATCAAACTCACTCTTATCTACGCATAAATAACGTTAAGGAGCATCAAACTCTCTCTTATCTATGCAGAAATAACGTTAAGGAGCATCAAACTCACTCTTATCTATGCAGAAATAACGTTAAGGAGCATCAAACTCACTCTTATCTACGCAGAAATAACGTTAAGGAGCATCAAACTCTAACTTATCTACGCAGAAATAACGTTAAGGAGCATCAAACTCACTCTTATCTATGCAGAAATAACGTTAAGGAGCATCAAACTCACTCTTATCTATGCAGAAATAACGTTAAGGAGCATCAAACTCACTCTTATCTACGCAGAAATAACGTTAAGGAGCATCAAACTCACTCTTATCTACCAGAAATAACATTAAGGAGCATCAAACTCACTCTTATCTATGCAGAAATAACGTTAAGGAGCATCAAACTCTCTCTTATCTACGCAGAAATAACGTTAAGGAGCATCAAACTCACTCTTATCTATGCAGAAATAACGTTAAGAAGCATCAAACTCACTCTTATCTATGCAGAAATAACGTTAAGGAGCATCAAACTCTCTCTTATCTACGCAGAAATAACGTTAAGGAGCATCAAACTCACTCTTATCTACGCAGAAATAACGTTAAGGAGCATCAAACTCACTCTTATCTACGCAGAAATAACGTTAAGGAGCATCAAACTCACTCTTATCTACGCAGAAATAACGTTAAGGAGCATCAAACTCACTCTTATCTATGCAGAAATAACGTTAAGGAGCATCAAACTCACTCTTATCTATGCAGAAATAACGTTAAGAAGCATCAAACTCACTCTTATCCACGCAGAAATAACGTTAAGGAGCATCAAACTCTCTCTTATCTACCAGAAATAACGTTAAGGAGCATCAAACTCACTCTTATCTACGCAGAAATAACGTTAAGGAGCATCAAACTCACTCTTATCTATGCAGAAATAACGTTAAGAAGCATCAAACTCACTCTTATCTACGCAGAAATAACGTTAAGGAGCATCAAACTCTCTCTTATCTACGCAGAAATAACGTTAAGGAGCATCAAACTCACTCTTATCTAAGCAGAAATAACGTTAAGGAGCATCAAACTCTCTCTTATCTATGCAGAAATAACGTTAAGGAGCATCAAACTCACTCTTATCTATGCAGAAATAACATTAAGGAGCATCAAACTCTCTTATCTATGCAGAAATAACGTTAAGGAGCATCAAACTATAGCCTATAGTTAGTGTTTAGTAAACCTCTAGCTGGTGTTGGTAAATCTCTTGGTAGTGTAAACTCTAGTGTGTTAGAGTCAGTAGTCATAGTTGCAGCTATAGAACAAAACTATAATAGTTAGTCTCAAATATATCTTGGTGGTAGATATGCTGCTATAGGCCTATGCTGCAGGGGGCACCGACATGATCCGCTGGGCGGTGAACATCACCCTTCTTCTCCTCTCCTTTTCCCTGCCTCTCTTCTCCATTACCATTTTTATTTATTATAAATATCTCATAGCTATCATTTTTGTCCATCGTTCCTGTAGTTTCTTGGGCCGGCCCCCCTTTTTTCTCTTTTTTCTCTTTTGTGCATGTTTGCAGGCCGGAGCCTCGGGAGCTGCGTTCTGGCCTGCGGTCCCGCTCTTACGGTATTATTATTACTAGTACTAATACCAGTAGTATTACGGTATTATTACTAGTACTAATACCAGTAGTATTACGGTATTATTACTAGTACTAATACCAGTAGTATTACGGTATTATTACTAGTACTAATACCAGTAGTATTACGGTATTATTACTAGTACTAATACCAGTAGTATTACGGTATTATTACTAGTACTAATACCAGTAGTATTACAGTATTATTATTACTAGTACTTATACTAGTAGTATTACGGTATTATTACTAGTACTTATACTAGTAGTATTACGGTATTATTATTACTAGTACTAATACTAGTAGTATTACGGTATTATTACTAGTACTAATACCAGTAGTATTACGGTATTATTATTACTAGTACTAATACCAGTAGTATTACGGTATTATTACTAGTACTAATACCAGTAGTATTACGGTATTATTACTAGTACTAATACTAGTAGTATTACGGTATTATTATTACTAGTACTTATACTAGTAGTATTACAGTATTATTACTAGTACTAATACTAGTAGTATTATGTTATTATTATTACTAGTACTAATACTAGTAGTATTACAGTATTATTACTAGTACTAATACTAGTAGTATTACAGTATTATTACTAGTACTAATACTAGTAGTATTATGGTATTATTACTAGTACTTATACTAGTAGTTTTATGGTATTATTACTAGTACTAATACTAGTAGTATTACAGTATTATTACTAGTACTAATACTAGTAGTATTACGGTATTATTATTACTAGTACTTATACTAGTAGTATTACAGTATTATTACTAGTACTAATACTAGTAGTATTACGGTATTATTACTAGTACTAATACCAGTAGTATTACGGTATTATTATTACTAGTACTAATACTAGTAGTATTACGGTATTATTATTACTAGTACTAATACCAGTAGTATTACGGTATTATTACTAGTACTTATACTAGTAGTTTTATGGTATTATTACTAGTACTAATACTAGTAGTATTACAGTATTATTACTAGTACTAATACTAGTAGTATTACGGTATTATTATTACTAGTACTTATACTAGTAGTATTACAGTATTATTACTAGTACTAATACTAGTAGTATTACGGTATTATTACTAGTACTAATACCAGTAGTATTACGGTATTATTATTACTAGTACTAATACTAGTAGTATTACAGTATTATTACTAGTACTAATACTAGTAGTATTACGCTATTATTACTAGTACTAATACTAGTAGTATTACGGTATTATTATTACTAGTACTAATACTAGTAGTATTACGGTATTATTACTAGTACTAATACCAGTAGTATTACGGTATTATTACTAGTACTAATACTAGTAGTATTACGGTATTATTATTACTAGTACTAATACTAGTAGTATTACGGTATTATTACTAGTACTAATACCAGTAGTATTATGGTATTATTACTAGTACTAATACTAGTAGTATTACGGTATTATTACTAGTACTAATACTAGTAGTATTACGGTATTATTACTAGTACTAATACTAGTAGTATTACGGTATTATTATTACTAGTACTTATACTAGTAGTATTATGGTATTATTATTACTAGTACTAATACCAGTAGTATTACGGTATTATTACTAGTACTAATACTAGTAGTATTATGTTATTATTATTACTAGTACTAATACCAGTAGTATTACGGTATTATTACTAGTACTAATACCAGTAGTATTAGGGTATTATTACTAGTACTAATACCAGTAGTATTACGGTATTATTACTAGTACTAATACTAGTAGTATTATGTTATTATTATTACTAGTACTAATACCAGTAGTATTACGGTATTATTACTAGTACTAATACTAGTAGTATTATGTTATTATTATTACTAGTACTAATACCAGTAGTATTACAGTATTATTACTAGTACTAATACTAGTAGTATTACGGTATTATTATTACTAGTACTAATACCAGTAGTATTACGGTATTATTACTAGTACTAATACCAGTAGTATTACGGTATTATTACTAGTACTAATACTAGTAGTATTACGGTATTATTATTACTAGTACTAATACTAGTAGTATTACGGTATTATTACTAGTACTAATACCAGTAGTATTACGGTATTATTATTACTAGTACTAATACTAGTAGTATTACAGTATTATTACTAGTACTAATACTAGTAGTATTACGCTATTATTACTAGTACTAATACTAGTAGTATTACGGTATTATTATTACTAGTACTAATACTAGTAGTATTACGGTATTACTACTAGTACTAATACCAGTAGTATTACGGTATTATTACTAGTACTAATACTAGTAGTATTACGGTATTATTACTAGTACTAATACTAGTAGTATTACAGTATTATTACTAGTACTAATACTAGTAGTATTACGGTATTATTACTAGTACTAATACCAGTAGTATTACGGTATTATTATTACTAGTACTAATACTAGTAGTATTACGGTAATATTATTACTAGTACTAATACCAGTAGTATTACAGTATTATTATTACTAGTACTAATACCAGTAGTATTACGGTATTATTATTACTAGTACTAATACCAGTAGTATTACGGTATTATTACTAGTACTAATACTAGTAGTTTTATGGTATTATTACTAGTACTAATACTAGTAGTATTACAGTATTATTACTAGTACTAATACTAGTAGTATTACGGTATTATTATTACTAGTACTAATACTAGTAGTATTACGGTATTATTATTACTAGTACTAATACTAGTAGTATTACGGTATTATTATTACTAGTACTAATACCAGTAGTATTACGGTATTATTATTACTAGTACTAATACTAGTAGTATTACAGTATTATTACTAGTACTAATACTAGTAGTATTACAGTATTATTACTAGTACTAATACCAGTAGTATTACGGTATTATTACTAGTACTAATACTAGTAGTTTTATGGTATTATTACTAGTACTAATACTAGTAGTATTACAGTATTATTACTAGTACTAATACTAGTAGTATTACGGTATTATTATTACTAGTACTAATACTAGTAGTATTACGGTATTATTACTAGTACTAATACCAGTAGTATTACGGTATTATTACTAGTACTAATACCAGTAGTATTACGGTATTATTACTAGTACTAATACTAGTAGTATTATGTTATTATTATTACTAGTACTAATACTAGTAGTATTACGGTATTATTACTAGTACTAATACCAGTAGTATTATGGTATTATTATTACTAGTACTAATACTAGTAGTATTACAGTATTATTACTAGTACTAATACTAGTAGTATTATGTTATTATTATTACTAGTACTAATACTAGTAGTATTACAGTATTATTACTAGTACTAATACTAGTAGTATTATGTTATTATTATTACTAGTACTAATACTAGTAGTATTACGGTATTATTACTAGTACTTATACTAGCAGTATTACGGTATTATTGCTAGTACTTATACTAGTAGTATTATGGTATTATTATTACTAGTACTAATACTAGTAGTATTACGGTATTATTATTACTAGTACTAATACTAGTAGTATTATGGTATTATTACTAGTACTAATACCAGTAGTATTACAGTATTATTACTAGTACTTATACTAGTAGTATTACGGTATTATTATTGCTAGTACTTATACTAGTAGTATTATGGTATTATTATTACTAGTACTAATACTCGTAGTATTACGGTATTATTATTATTACTAGTACTAATACTAGTAGTATTACGGTATTATTATTACTAGTACTAATACTAGTAGTATTACAGTATTATTACTAGTACTTATACTAGTAGTATTACGGTATTATTATTGCTAGTACTTATACTAGTAGTATTTCGGTATTATTATTGCTAGTACTTATACTAGTAGTATTATGGTATTATTATTACTAGTACTAATACTAGTAGTATTACGGTATTATTACTAGTACTAATACCAGTAGTATTACAGTATTATTACTAGTACTTATACTAGTAGTATTACGGTATTATTATTACTAGTACTAATACCAGTAGTATTACGGTATTATTACTAGTACTTATACTAGTAGTATTACGGTATTATTACTAGTACTAATACTAGTAGTATTACGGTATTATTATTACTAGTACTAATACCAGTAGTATTACGGTATTATTACTAGTACTAATACCAGTAGTATTACGGTATTATTACTAGTACTAATACCAGTAGTATTACAGTATTATTACTAGTACTAATACTAGTAGTATTACGGTATTATTACTAGTACTAATACCAGTAGTATTACGGTATTATTATTACTAGTACTAATACTAGTAGTATTACGGTATTATTACTAGTACTAATACTAGTAGTATTACAGTATTATTACTAGTACTAATACTAGTAGTATTACAGTATTATTACTAGTACTAATACTAGTAGTATTACGCTATTATTACTAGTACTAATACTAGTAGTATTACGGTATTATTATTACTAGTACTAATACTAGTAGTATTACGGTATTATTACTAGTACTAATACCAGTAGTATTACGGTATTATTACTAGTACTAATACTAGTAGTATTACAGTATTATTACTAGTACTAATACTAGTAGTATTACGGTATTATTACTAGTACTAATACCAGTAGTATTACGGTATTATTATTACTAGTACTAATACTAGTAGTATTACGGTATTATTACTAGTACTAATACTAGTAGTTTTATGGTATTATTACTAGTACTAATACTAGTAGTATTACAGTATTATTACTAGTACTAATACTAGTAGTATTACGGTATTATTATTACTAGTACTAATACCAGTAGTATTACGGTATTATTACTAGTACTAATACTAGTAGTTTTATGGTATTATTACTAGTACTAATACTAGTAGTATTACAGTATTATTACTAGTACTAATACTAGTAGTATTACGGTATTATTACTAGTACTAATACCAGTAGTATTACGGTATTATTATTACTAGTACTAATACCAGTAGTATTACGGTATTATTACTAGTACTAATACTAGTAGTATTACGGTATTATTACTAGTACTAATACTAGTAGTATTATGTTATTATTATTACTAGTACTAATACTAGTAGTATTACGGTATTATTACTAGTACTAATACTAGTAGTATTACAGTATTATTACTAGTACTAATACTAGTAGTATTACGGTATTATTACTAGTACTAATACTAGTAGTTTTATGGTATTATTACTAGTACTAATACTAGTAGTATTACGGTATTATTACTAGTACTAATACCAGTAGTATTACGGTATTATTATTACTAGTACTAATACTAGTAGTATTACGGTATTATTACTAGTACTAATACTAGTAGTATTACAGTATTATTACTAGTACTAATACTAGTAGTATTACAGTATTATTACTAGTACTAATACTAGTAGTATTACGCTATTATTACTAGTACTAATACTAGTAGTATTACGGTATTATTATTACTAGTACTAATACTAGTAGTATTACGGTATTATTACTAGTACTAATACCAGTAGTATTACGGTATTATTACTAGTACTAATACTAGTAGTATTACAGTATTATTACTAGTACTAATACTAGTAGTATTACGGTATTATTACTAGTACTAATACCAGTAGTATTACGGTATTATTATTACTAGTACTAATACTAGTAGTATTACAGTATTATTACTAGTACTAATACTAGTAGTATTACAGTATTATTACTAGTACTAATACTAGTAGTATTACGCTATTATTACTAGTACTAATACTAGTAGTATTACGGTATTATTATTACTAGTACTAATACTAGTAGTATTACGGTATTATTACTAGTACTAATACCAGTAGTATTACGGTATTATTACTAGTACTAATACTAGTAGTATTATGTTATTATTATTACTAGTACTAATACTAGTAGTATTACGGTATTATTACTAGTACTAATACCAGTAGTATTATGGTATTATTACTAGTACTAATACTAGTAGTATTACGGTATTATTACTAGTACTAATACTAGTAGTATTACGGTATTATTACTAGTACTAATACTAGTAGTATTACGGTATTATTATTACTAGTACTTATACTAGTAGTATTATGGTATTATTATTACTAGTACTAATACCAGTAGTATTACGGTATTATTACTAGTACTAATACTAGTAGTATTATGTTATTATTATTACTAGTACTAATACCAGTAGTATTACGGTATTATTACTAGTACTAATACCAGTAGTATTAGGGTATTATTACTAGTACTAATACCAGTAGTATTACGGTATTATTACTAGTACTAATACTAGTAGTATTATGTTATTATTATTACTAGTACTAATACCAGTAGTATTACGGTATTATTACTAGTACTAATACTAGTAGTATTATGTTATTATTATTACTAGTACTAATACCAGTAGTATTACAGTATTATTACTAGTACTAATACTAGTAGTATTACGGTATTATTATTACTAGTACTAATACCAGTAGTATTACGGTATTATTACTAGTACTTATACTAGTAGTATTACGGTATTATTATTACTAGTACTAATACCAGTAGTATTACGGTATTATTACTAGTACTAATACCAGTAGTATTACGGTATTATTACTAGTACTAATACTAGTAGTATTACGGTATTATTATTACTAGTACTAATACTAGTAGTATTACGGTATTATTACTAGTACTAATACCAGTAGTATTACGGTATTATTATTACTAGTACTAATACTAGTAGTATTACAGTATTATTACTAGTACTAATACTAGTAGTATTACGCTATTATTACTAGTACTAATACTAGTAGTATTACGGTATTATTATTACTAGTACTAATACTAGTAGTATTACGGTATTACTACTAGTACTAATACCAGTAGTATTACGGTATTATTACTAGTACTAATACTAGTAGTATTACGGTATTATTACTAGTACTAATACTAGTAGTATTACAGTATTATTACTAGTACTAATACTAGTAGTATTACGGTATTATTACTAGTACTTATACTAGTAGTTTTATGGTATTATTACTAGTACTAATACTAGTAGTATTACAGTATTATTACTAGTACTAATACTAGTAGTATTACGGTATTATTATTACTAGTACTTATACTAGTAGTATTACAGTATTATTACTAGTACTAATACTAGTAGTATTATGTTATTATTATTACTAGTACTAATACTAGTAGTATTACAGTATTATTACTAGTACTAATACTAGTAGTATTACAGTATTATTACTAGTACTAATACTAGTAGTATTATGGTATTATTACTAGTACTTATACTAGTAGTTTTATGGTATTATTACTAGTACTAATACTAGTAGTATTACAGTATTATTATTACTAGTACTAATACTAGTAGTATTACGGTATTATTATTACTAGTACTAATACCAGTAGTATTACGGTATTATTACTAGTACTTATACTAGTAGTTTTATGGTATTATTACTAGTACTAATACTAGTAGTATTACAGTATTATTACTAGTACTAATACTAGTAGTATTACGGTATTATTATTACTAGTACTTATACTAGTAGTATTACAGTATTATTACTAGTACTAATACTAGTAGTATTACGGTATTATTACTAGTACTAATACCAGTAGTATTACGGTATTATTATTACTAGTACTAATACTAGTAGTATTACAGTATTATTACTAGTACTAATACTAGTAGTATTACGCTATTATTACTAGTACTAATACTAGTAGTATTACGGTATTATTATTACTAGTACTAATACTAGTAGTATTACGGTATTATTACTAGTACTAATACCAGTTAGTATTACGGTATTATTACTAGTACTAATACTAGTAGTATTACGGTATTATTATTACTAGTACTAATACTAGTAGTATTACGGTATTATTACTAGTACTAATACCAGTAGTATTATGGTATTATTACTAGTACTAATACTAGTAGTATTACGGTATTATTACTAGTACTAATACTAGTAGTATTACGGTATTATTACTAGTACTAATACTAGTAGTATTACGGTATTATTATTACTAGTACTTATACTAGTAGTATTATGGTATTATTATTACTAGTACTAATACCAGTAGTATTACGGTATTATTACTAGTACTAATACTAGTAGTATTATGTTATTATTATTACTAGTACTAATACCAGTAGTATTACGGTATTATTACTAGTACTAATACCAGTAGTATTAGGGTATTATTACTAGTACTAATACCAGTAGTATTACGGTATTATTACTAGTACTAATACTAGTAGTATTATGTTATTATTATTACTAGTACTAATACCAGTAGTATTACGGTATTATTACTAGTACTAATACTAGTAGTATTATGTTATTATTATTACTAGTACTAATACCAGTAGTATTACAGTATTATTACTAGTACTAATACTAGTAGTATTACGGTATTATTATTACTAGTACTAATACCAGTAGTATTACGGTATTATTACTAGTACTTATACTAGTAGTATTACGGTATTATTATTACTAGTACTAATACGTAGTAAGTAGTAATACGGTATTATTACTAGTACTAATACCAGTAGTATTACGGTATTATTACTAGTACTAATACTAGTAGTATTACGGTATTATTATTACTAGTACTAATACTAGTAGTATTACGGTATTATTTACTAGTACTAATACCAGTAGTATTACGGTATTATTATTACTAGTACTAATACTAGTAGTATTACAGTATTATTACTAGTACTAATACTAGTAGTATTAACTAGTATTACGTATTATTACTAGTACTAATACTAGTAGTATTACGGTATTATTATTACTAGTACTAATACTAGTAGTATTACGGTATTACTACTAGTACTAATACCAGTAGTATTACGGTATTATTACTAGTACTAATACTAGTAGTATTACGGTATTATTACTAGTACTAATACTAGTAGTATTACAGTATTATTACTAGTACTAATACTAGTAGTATTACGGTATTATTACTAGTACTAATACCAGTAGTATTACGGTATTATTATTACTAGTACTAATACTAGTAGTATTACGGTAATATTATTACTAGTACTAATACCAGTAGTATTACAGTATTATTATTACTAGTACTAATACCAGTAGTATTACGGTATTATTATTACTAGTACTAATACCAGTAGTATTACGGTATTATTACTAGTACTAATACTAGTAGTTTTATGGTATTATTACTAGTACTAATACTAGTAGTATTACAGTATTATTACTAGTACTAATACTAGTAGTATTACGGTATTATTATTACTAGTACTAATACTAGTAGTATTACGGTATTATTATTACTAGTACTAATACTAGTAGTATTACGGTATTATTATTACTAGTACTAATACCAGTAGTATTACGGTATTATTATTACTAGTACTAATACTAGTAGTATTACAGTATTATTACTAGTACTAATACTAGTAGTATTACAGTATTATTACTAGTACTAATACCAGTAGTATTACGG